>NC_091463.1:82868690-83028690 GCF_027789765.1 Dendropsophus ebraccatus
GTTTAGCCAATCACTGGCAGTGGTGCTGTCCCATCTTAGTCAGTCATTGATTGCCTGAGCGGCTCAGCCAATCAATGACTGAGTAAGAGTCACTGCGGGCCGCAGGAGGTCGAAAAGGACGAAGAGGGAGCGTGGACGGGTGAGTTAACTACGGTAAACTTTACTAAAACAGCTTAACAATTATTTAGCTGTTTTAGTAAAGTTTGTTTAGATTTGAATTTTCGATCGAAAGCTACCCTATCGAGTATTGCTCACTCATCTCTATATACCACCATTTCTCTTATGCCAGAGCACTGTGGTCAACCCCATTACAGACCTTCCAATTTCTTCTGCAGTTTGTACATGAAGGAAGTCTTACAGAGATATACGTACATCAGGATATCAGCATCTGTGTAGTCTCTGCAGGCGCAGTGAGTTTAAATGAAATGTATCGCTTAGATTTTTTTTTTACTGATAAGATACAGATACGGAAACATGTTCTAAACGGACAATTCCACATGCTACGATATGTAATATGTTAATTAATTAATTAATTTATTTTTTTTAATTTTTATAATGGGCAAGGGGGGTATTTTAAACTTTTGTTGGGAGGGGTTTATAAGGTTTACTTAAAAAAAATTTTATTACACTTTTTTACACTTTTTTTTCCACTGTAAAATATGCGATCATTAGATTGCATGTAGTGATCTATGCTATGCCATAGCATAGCATAGATCAGTGTTATCATCAGCGATCTATGCATAGAGCCCGCCTGAGAGCAGACTCTATACATAGATCACCAAACCGACAGGACGGAGGTAAGAGGCTTACCCCCGCCCATCTGTACATGCGATCGGGACCCCCGCAGCCTGGCTGCTGCTGCGTGGGTCCTGATCGCTCAGAGGCAGAAACTTGTCATTGAGTACCTTAAACGCTGCGATCGCTATAAATTGCAACGTTTAAGGGGTTAATGAGACGCAGCTGCGGGACATACTGATGTGTGCGGGACCTCTCTCACTGCAGTGGTCCTGCACACATCAGTAAGCCCCCGAAGTCAGGAACGTATATATACATTTCTACGGCACGGGGTATGTGCAGTAGGAGCGTATAAATACATATTACTGACGGGAAGGGGTTAATATGGGATCAGACACCTCTAAGCTTTTTTTAGCAACATTTGAAGATATGCCTTACAGCTGCCTTATGGACATAAGAACAATACTAGCGTTTTATGGGCATGTGACCTGTGCAGAGGTCGTTCTATATGTATGGGTAGATCTTCTGTTACCTATACACTGATGTCATCTTTTATTGTATTGTCTAGTTGATAAGGAAGACACCGATGGAAAAGAATCTTTACAGAACAGGAAGTCTAAGCTTAGCTTTAGTAGAAGAAGAAGGACGACATTCCGTTGGTCAGTGGCAGAGCTGGACTGGCCATCTGCCAGTTCTGGCAAATGCCAGATGGGCCTTTGTCCACTGTGGCCTGTCTTCTCCTCCCAATTAGTGAATCCAGTACTGTTCTTGACATTCTATGTCAATGTCCAAACCTACATTCTATGTCAATATTCTAAGCTTACATTCTGAACCTACATTCTATGTCAATATTCTAAGCTTACATTCTGAACCTACATTCTATGTCAATGTTGTAAGCTTAAATTTAACATGCTATGACAACATTCTATGTAATATAGAATGTAAGTTTGGAATGTTAAAATGTAGGTTTAGAATGTTATGTCAACATTCTAGGACTGAATGTTGCTATAGTATGTTGTCATGGAAGGTTGACATAATATTGAAAACCTACATCCTATGTCAACATGCTATGACGGAATATTGACATAGAACGTAAGTTTAGGATATTGACATATAACTGTCCCGTAGAATATTGGATTAGAATGTTCATCAATCAACTTTCCATGTCAACATTCTAATAAATTTATAATAAAGTCATCCCAACCCACCATTGACGATGGGTTCAGTTAACAGTATAAGGTGTATGGCGGTGAGAAGGTCAGATGTGCTGAATTTTAACTGCCCAACTCTTTTGTTTTAGGAGGGATGAGTCAACCCTAGAGCAATTTGGCTGCAGCTCAACCCTCTGCATAGAGAACACATGAATCTTTGTCTAAGGGAACCCGGGACCTGGATGAAATACAGGGACAGACAGACATTGTGAGTCCTAGTGCTAGGCCCCCCAACACTGTCCCCTCCTACTTGTCATTCTGACCCTGGGCGGTCAGTAACAACCGGGCAACAGTCCCTACATTGAGTAAGTGAAACACAAAATAAGACAGACACAATAAAAGACAGACACAATAAAAAATAATCAGACAGATACAGGTGAAACTGGAGATAGCAGAACGGTACAACAACAGCATACAAAAACAGAGGTAAGAAGGACAAGCAAAAAGGTCAGAATACCAACAATGCAATATAATATATAATATATAAAACGCCAGCAACAAGAGACTATGGCAAGCAATGTCCAAGAGCACACATGGACTTCTTATGAGATGCCAGAGTCCCACTCCAGGGTGTGATTGGACCAGCCCGCTGACATCCAGACCATACAGAACACAGACTGGCAGGGCACGGAGATAAGTGGGGAAGGCAACTGTCCATCACTTCTCAGTCTAAACCATCTGCAGTCCTGTTTTTCCCCATTGAATGTGCACTTACGAACTGGTGCACCATAGGAACCTTCTGTGTATTTTAGAAAGTATGTTTTCAGCTCCAAAGCTCCCCCTAGTGACGGCTCCAGGCAGAGTTTTATCACTGTATTCTACACTGTTAACACAGTTTTTCGGCCTATACATGACTATAAAGTGGATATTCACTTTAAAAAGATGACGTAAGTAATGTTTTCCTAAAGAATCCTAATGGTTTTCTTTGCATCATACTATACAGCTGAGATGGAACAAGATTAACAATTTCGTAAATTGCTGCTAAGTTAATCGAGTATAAGAAACAGGCAGTATCACCATTCAGGACGTCAGGTTTTCACTCAACTTTTCACAGGGAAATATTATGAATTCAAAAGGGATTTGTAGAAACTGAGGCTTAAATATTCCCCTACTGAGCAAACAGTGTTTCTTAAGGAGTGAGAAATCTCAGCAGGGAACAGGGCTTTAACAGCTTTAAGTGATTCCTTCATTGCTGATGTGCAATTTTGTGGAAAATGAGATCTGCCATTCTTAACTGTATTTTCTTAGATTGCTGTATTAGCCGGCTGTAACATAAGGCAAAGCAGATTTGAGGCTTATGGTAGGTTTGAAAATAATCGAGAGCCAATAATTTAAATAGATTTATTTTTATTGTAGCCAGTTGGGATATTGATAGATAAACAAAGCTTGTGTTCTGTGATTTTACATGGTTAGAGCAGTTACGGACACCTCTCCTGAATTTGCAGAAGGAACGGTATAGGTAACATAGTAATTTTGTTAATAAAGTTGAAAGATTCAATAACCTAGAGAAACCCTACTGTGTTGATCCAGGGGAAGGCAAAAATCCCTATGAGGCAGATGACAATTGCCCCATCACAGGGAGAAAATTTCTTCCCGACTCCAATGGCAATCAGAATAATCCCTGGATCAACGTATCACCGGAAATCTAATGCCCATAACTTCTAATATTATATTTTGCAAGAACAGCATCCAGACCTCCCTTCAACATCCAGGCCTCCCTTGTAACTGTGTATCGGCATTAGGCTATGTTCTCAGAACGTACGTTCCGTAGTAATCACGGCCATTGCTGAAAATCGGCAACAACGGACGTGATTACTAAGGAACTTGCGTTGAGCTGCAGCTGAGGGAATCCCAGCCAGGGTGTATACACATAGTACTCCAGCCGAAATCCCTAGCGGCACCACAAAAAAGTGACATGTCAGTTTTCTGCAGCCGCTATTTATGTAATAGCGGCCACAGGACAAATGTTAGTGCACACAATGGAGCATGCGGCTCCGGCCGCGCGCACCATTGTGTGCAGCGGGAAATTCGGATGGGGGTGCTCACTAATGTGGCCGAATCCAAAGTAGGGCCCGGGATGATCTCTGATAACAGCCGTTCTGGGACCCAGCCGAGTCACGGAACGGCCGGTGTGTCACACTCTGGAAACATTGCCTTATACTGGAACTATGAGGCTTTTTCCCATCTCATTTCGGATCTGAGTTTTTCAGTGTAAAAAAAAACCTTATAACCAGTATTTACCACCAGTTTCTAACTCTTTTCACTTTATACCAACATTTGGTGGGGGTCACAGTGATCCAACTCCCACCAAAGATTGATGACATGTCTTAAAATAATGCTTAAGGGTAGCTTCACACGTACCGTATCGCTGCGATTTTAACGCTGCGTTTTTATCGCTGCGTTTTTATCGCTGCGTGTTTGGTGCGATTTTTACATGTGAGTTTTGGTTTTCACATGAAAATCATGTAAAAATCAAAACTCGCATGTAAAAAATCGCACCAAACACACAGCGATAAAAACGCAGCGATAGAAACGCAGCGTTAAATCCGCAGCGATACGGTACGTGTGAAGCTACCCTAAAGAGTATTCCAGTTAGGTAAAGTACATGTACATAAATCCCCCCCCCTTCCTAAAAATCTTCTAAATACCTGCTGTCTATGCACTCTGTGATGCCGGCAGGCTTAATCACAATGAGGTCACCAGCAACTTGACCTCAGAGGGGGCCCCCCAACATCATAGAGTACAGAGACAGCCGGCCAGGGAGCTGTTTACTTGAATATCTCCGAAGAGAGCTCAGAGTGGGGGTGGAGAGAACAACCAGAGCTCCGGGAGGGGGCGGGGTGTGGCCAAGCGGCCGTAAATCATGATAAAATCAAGCAGGTTTAGATTTGGTACGCCGCACGCAGGGTCGGTCGGCCGTATTCACTAAGAGGCGTGGAAAAAGGGGTCCCCCCCTTATGTTACATATATAAGAGAATTACAATTAATAGGGGATTTCCCAGTTATCTCTGTCCAGCTTTTCTACATAATAGCGGATATGAGATCCATTCCTGAGACTTGATCCTTTCCTATTGACTGTCTTCATAAATCTATCTATGCAGGTAATAAGTGTGCAGCGATGACAGGAACGTGACTCCGCTGTTTGTATATAATATTAAATTGGATGGCATTTTGCACATAGAGAAATGCAAGAATACTCATGTGAACTTCTATCACTGAAACAACTAGATGCCCGGGCAGGAAAATACATACAGGCTTGGGAAGATAAGAAGCAAAGCAAACTAGAGATATTGGACTTGTTCGAGAAAACTGGTGAAACCTCATTTCTGCCTAAAGCTGTTCGGCAGAAAGCAAATTGGATGGGAGCTCAAAGTGCACTGGGAGCGAAAGTTTAAATTACTGGAAAGTAGAACCGATATCTTACCATCTACTTTCCTGTTCAGATCTGAGACAGACGGAAAATGTTATGTGATAATGATAAAATAGGGGAGGTGGAATAGGATGGGTGACTTTTACTCTAAATAGCAAAAAAAAACACATCCAGGCTTATCAGCGATGTCTTGCGGGGCTGTCACAAAGGCTGCGTTGTCAGGAATGGGGTGGCTGGGATCCAGGCTATTGTCAGTCAGGCTTTAAATACTGAGGAAAGTTCATGGCTGCAAAAGAATAAGAATGAAGCATAGGATGTGGGCGCAAGGTTTTGTTCACATTCTTAATATACCTATATGGGCACTGTTATTTAAAAAAAAAAAAAAAAAAGTAAAAACTTTTAACGTGTAATAGCTAAGGATCAGCTAAGCGAATCCAGTAAAGGTGTAACACAGTGGGGTAGTTACCATAGAGGCAGGGTAGGCAGTTGCTATGGGGCCCGTGCAGGAGGGGGGCCCGGGGGAAAAGGTAAGAGCATGTGTCCTCCTGCTTAACCCCTTATGTACTGCAACGTGTAAGTGACCCAATGTTTACTTACATGCTGCAACACAAAAAGGGGTTAACAAGTAGGAGAAAGATCTCTGCTTTACTGCACTGATAACCTCTGACCTCTGTTCTCCAGCTAGTAATCAAGTAGGAAAGAAAAATGTCCAGAACTCCGTGCAGAGGTCAGGGGTTAGTGCACCAGCAGTAAAGCATATATATATATATATATATATATATATATATATATATATATATATATATATGCAGTGCTTTGTGTTGTGCGTAGGGGAGGGGGGACCCTTAGAAATTTTTGCTTTGTTAATGAAGTTTTCAGCTGAACCCCAGCACCTGCAGTTGTTTAACTCTTTTAATGCAGTTCATTTAAGATATTTTTTAACCTGCCCAACCAAACTTTTCTGTTTGCTCATCTCTAGTCATAGCTTTGGTCTGAGTTTTTAGATTCTGACCGATCACAAGTATGAGCCGTGAAAAGTCTGCTCTTAGCACAATCCCTTCTGGCTTTGTGTGACACGACCAGAACAGAATGTAAGTCTGATCTGATCATAGACACAGAATGGAAAGAGCAGCACCTGGCTTCACGTCCTCCCTAGGACATGTCATTTTTTTTTTTAAACTATTAAACTATTCTGTATATACTTAGTGAAGAATTCAAGATTATCCACTTCTGTTGAAAGAGTTCCTAAGAGTTCCTCAACTATAAGCTGATCACAAGTTGTCTTACTACTGGGACTCCCAGAGATGAGCTGAAATCTCTGAGAAGATCATAAATCAGCAAGTAATCAAATTCTCTGCACTTCCCCTGCAGGTGACATCAGGCATTACATGGCACCCAATAAAATTATTAGGCTGTTGGTGTCCTGCATAGACAGAACGGGTCCTCCAGTAATGGAAATACTCTGTATAGCTCCCCAATCCCCCCTGCTTCCCAGCTAATTGTCGAAAGGGACACTTGTTATAACAGGATATTCTAGAAGTATAACAGAAGCAAAAATTATTCTCACCAAATCAAAATGTATTTATTATATAGAAGAGAAAACATCAAAGACAAATACTGTGTCATTCCCGGAAACGTCTCTTCATCTTTCTATGTATCTGCTCAATGAAAATTGCATCAAAGGTTGAAAATCCCCTTTTTTCCCCAAAATAAACCAACTAATTATTTTTATTTCTTTTTTAACCTCCATGAAGCTAAAATGTTGGCTACAAACTTACCCACAAAAATGGACAATTTAGGAAATCCAAAAGCTATACTCAATTTGAAAAGTCGTCTTGCGTCTTAAAGAGATTAGAGAACAAGCACGGACACTGATGAGCCCAACTTATTCCCCGGAAACTCGCAAAGCTTGAAAAGACAGATTATATTGATTTTCGGGGCTTTCAGAAAACATTTGCTGCTAATGATTTGGTGAGAATTTCTTGTTGACAGAATCTTGCTCTTCGGCAGTCAGCTTGCTATCACTCCATTACATACGCTGGGAAATTAAGAAAGTTGCATGCTGTGTTGTCTCCTATGGATTCACTCGGCGTCAGGATAAGTAGCTAGGCACTCCGGGTAGAATTTGTACAATGCTCGAGCTCTTATGGACTTCTCTAACAAAGGTCTCTTCTCTAGGGTCCCTGGTACACTGAGATTGCAATGTTTTTAGAAGAGATTAGCAGGCACTTGGCATTATATTTATAATTTATATTCTTCTGCTTGGCGTCATGATAAGTATTGATTAAAAAGAAGAATATCTTTCTGTATACTCTAACTTGAAGCCAGTTTGAGTATTTTTATTTTTTTATATGTTTCCGTTTCCCAGGAACAAAGGATTACCGTGATTACCGGTGTAGTGTGGCCGGGCCCCGCTATCTTGATGACGTCACTTGCATTCCAGTGGTGCGTTCCAGCATCGGAACACAAGTGATGTCATCGAGATGGCGCCCGGCCTTAATGCACCTGTACAGAGGAGTAGGTAAAGTATAAGATACAGACTGCAAAGACAGTCTGTATGTTCAAAAATCGACTTCATGAAGATACAGACTGCCTTTGCAGTCTGTATCTTACACTTTACCTACTCCTCTGTACAGGTGCAGTAAGGCCGGGCGCCATCTGGATGATGTCACTTGAGTTCCGGCGCTAAAACGCACCACTGGAACACAAGTGACGTGATCAAGATGGCAGGGCCCGGCCATACTACACCGCTACACAGGATAAGGTAAAGTATAAGATACAGACTTTATCTTCCTGAATAGACTTAGGGAGAGAAAAACTTATATAATAGGGACAGTTAAATTCAGGTGGTTCTCTTTAACCCCTTAATGACCAAGCCAATTTTCATTTTTGTTCTTTCAATTTTGCCTTCTCGGGGGAGATTTATCAAAGAGGTGTAAAGTAGAATTGTCTTTGTTGCTCCTAGCAACCAATCAGATTTCACCTTTCATTCCTTACAGATTCTTTGAAAAATGAAAGGGAGAATCTGATTGGTTGCTAGTGGCAACTAAGACAATTTTACTTTACATCAGTTTGATAAACTTCCCCCCTTGTGTTTAAAAAGCCACAGCACTTTTTTCACCTACGAACCCTTATAAGCCCTTATTTTTTGTGACACCAATTATACTTTGCAATGACAGGCGTAATTTTTCCCTAAAATATGCTGCAAAACCGGGCAAAAAATTATTTGTGCAGTGAAATTGAAAAAAAAAAAGTAAATAATTATTTTTATTTTTAAGGGGTTTCATATTTAGATCGTTCGCCCTATGTAAAAATTTACATGTTATATATGTTCCTCAAGTTGGTACGATTACAACGATATGTAACTTGTATAACTTCTAACTTAAAAAAATTGAGTTTCTCAAAATGCTCTATTCTGATCCTTTTAACGCTTTTATTCTTTGGTCTATGGGGCTGTGTAAGGTGTAATTTTTTGGAGTCATGATCTGTACTTTCTATCGGTACCTTCACTGCATATATGCGACTTTTTTATCACATTTTATTACAATTTATTTCTGACTTAATCGTCGAGATCAGGAATGTAATAATGTAAGAGTTAGGGTTATTATGCACGCGGCGATACCAAATATATTTTTTTTATTTATTTTTAATTATAAAACGGGAAAAGGGGAGTGTTCAAATTTTATTAGGGGAGGGGATTTTTTTTTACTAATGAAAACACTTTTTTTAACTGTACACATTAACTTTTATTCTCCCTGGGGACTTTAATTTTTTACTACAGTCATCTCTTATAGAGATGACTGCAGTATACTTAATAGAGCACTGATTGATTAGATCAGTGCTGTATTACTCTGGGCTGCTGCAGCCCATATCTATAGATTACCAAGCCAGGATCAGAGTAAGTGTGACGCTGAGGCTCGGCCAGGTAAAGTGAAGGGATCTACTCTCTGCGAACGTATCATGGGGGGGAGATCCCCCCACTAGACCCCAGGGATGGGGGACACCAACTATTTAAATGCAGCCTTCAGCTTTGACAGCTGTGTTTAAATAGCTTATTAGCCGAGAGTGGCCATCAGCCACACCTCCTAATACACGTGGTTGCCGGCTGCACACAGCAGCCAGGGACAGCATGCTGCAGAGTGGGCCTACTCATTCTGCGTCCTTCAAGACATTATAGTGTCAGAAAATAATGCTTATTCATTGTATCAGTATGTATGATTTGTGATGTTTCGTTTCCCTTACTCCAATCTTTCTTCCCCATTTTACTGCTTTTGCTCCCCATGATGTTCATATTCCAGTCGTCTGTTGAGGTCATCTCCCCACCGTCATCATCCCCTGGCTGGGTGTCCCTTGGAGACCACACCTGGAATAATTAAAAAAGATATTGATGAAGTAGAACAAGTCCAAAGACAAGCTACAAAAATGGTGGATGGTTGGAAGCAGGAAAGACCATAAGAATTTGGAGGAAACAAGGAAAAGGACATGACTGAAACCTTAAAATATAGTAAAGGGCTAAATCTAGTTTAGCATACACAAGAATAAAGGGGCTTAATCTGAGGTTACTGGTGGAAAGATCAAAAAGACAGGATAAAATATTACTCTTATTGTTGTGCCCAAGGCGTATGCCAGGGAGAAGGCGCAGATTTTCCCCTTTTCCCTGGTGTATGCCTGCCGTATCTCCAATGGGGGTGCAGCAAGGCGGAGAATGGGCGTGGCCTTAATAAATGTTTCCCATTGTCGCTACCTAGTAGTGCAGGCTCCTCACAGATATGTGACTAATTACATGACTGTGACATCACTGAAGGTTCTGCAGGTTCTTCAGCTCAGTTCTGGATAAGGTCCCAGGGGCTTTTACATCCACATCACCTCCAGATTCCTCTCCTTCCTGGTACTAATCTCAGTATTAAACTGTGCAGAAGAAAAGAGAGGACTGTACATCTATCAGTAGCTGCACAGATCACCCAGCAGTCCAGCACTGTGCCCGATCATTAGGGAAGGGGTCCGGTCAGCCGCCCTGCCTACAAAATGTAAGACGCAGGCACTTTTTAGCAAAATTTTTTTTGCTATAAAGTGAGTCTTATAAAAGGAAAAATATGTTATATCCTTTCAAACAACAAGCCCCAACTAAAGGGCAAACTCAAACCGTGAAACCCTCCTTATGACATTCATTTACTCTAAAAGGTCATGTGGAATTGAAGATTTTTTTTTTTTATCCTTCAAGAGAAAAAGAATATAATATAGATGTCCAAGACGGGCGTACAGTACTTCCCATGTTATAAGCAATTATTGGAGGTCACAATCTTATCAGGAACGTCCATCTAAACGGACTGCTGACTTGTATCCATACCACTGCCTATAGCCATCTATTAGGAATCTTCAAGTGTAAAAGCTTCCAAATCTCCCCGTATGGGATGACGTTATCGAGAACAGGGAAGCACATGGAAGCGGTAATGCCTTCTCCTCAAAGTAAAGATTTGGATAATATGTTTATTCCCTGACTATACCGCACAGATATAAATAAGAAGCAAATCATTTTCCCAACAAAGGAAACTGTCACAGATTGTAAAATAGAAGATTTACACTATTATCTGAACATAATACAAAGATTCCAGCTCCGCTGGATAATTCTTTCCATTAATTTCGGCTTGTCAGTTTTTATTTTCTCCTCTTGAAAGGTAAAAACAGGAGCAGTCTGGGGAAGGAGGGCTATTTATTGGCATGTTAATACACAAGGTACTTAGTAAGTAAAAGAAGCAAAATAACGCTGCTACCAAAGTTTATGGAGAGGACTTAAGTATTCTGTTTGGAACAACACATTTTCCATTCCATAAATATTCATTAAAGCATATGGTCCTACAATATGGGCAGATTTGCATACATTAATGCACCGTTGTGAAGTTAGATTGTTAAACCCTACCTACAATGTTTGAGCTGCTCACAATTAATTATTAGATCGCTACAGCATTGATCCTATATAGCTAGGAAATGCGTGTCTGTGTGACTGGGGTCCCGTTGGAGAGAACCCTGAAACAGGTGTTTATAGATGTGGTCCAGTGTCTGACTGGGGTATCTGGGGCCCAACAGAGTAAATGATCCTGGGGGCCCACCGATAAAAAAACTGTGAGAAACAACATGTTAGTCAGTGTCAGTGCAGGTTCTAAATCTGGGGGCCCACCAATAATTAATGTAGTGTTCTGTACGGTAAGGCCTTGGCCCCAGAGTGCCAATCTACCTCCGGATTAGTGCCAATGCGCCTTATGATTATCATTGGAGCGGCTGGCCAGGGGTGGGCCAGATCGGCTCTCCGGGGTGGCGGGGCATTACTGGACAGAGTACTACATTTAGGCCAAGTTCACACGCAGTAAGACATCGGTTGTTCTGTGACCCGGTCGTGTCACAAAACGGCCAATGTCAGTGAATTGGGATGCGGGCTGGAGCCACACTTTCTATTGTGTGGGTTGTCAGTGTTGTGCAGCTGCTATTCAATGAATGTCAGTTTTTCTGGCGGCCGGTTGGAATCCTGGCTGAAGTGTATACTATATGTATATACTCCGTCCGGGATTCTATTGACTTTTAATGCAATGTATATTTTAAATTAATCACGGCCGGTGTTGCAATTTGCAACAATGGCCGTGATTAATAGAAAATACACGTTGTGTGAACATGGCCTTAAACTGCATCCTTCTACCCTTAGTTTCGTCTGGACAATAGGAGGGTCTCAGAAGGTTGGATTTGACTGGAGCACTCTATCTCCTGTACAGCTTGTGGCATGTACCAAAAATTAAGTTAACTCCCCAGGCGCGGGCGGGAAGTCATCTGGGTTGCTCCCCGCCCGTTTCTAGTCACCACTCTCTCCCTAAGAGAGGGGATAAGTGACAGGGAGAGTAATGGGCCTCTATGCCTGTCACTGATCCCTGCTGAACACACTGACAGGAAGAGAGCTGTGACTAGACACAGGCAGGGAGCTGCCCAGAAGACTATCCCCTGCCCCTCATCCCTGCCGCTTGCCCGGGGAAAACTTAATTTTCTCTGGTATAAAGCTGCTTCTGTACGTGCCGCGAGCTGCACAGCTGCTTTATAGAGTACTGCAGGGAACCAGGTCAGCCCAATTGGGCTGATTGGTTTACTTTAACCCGTTAATGACCAAGATTATAAATGTACGCCCTGGCGTCGTTGAGGGCGTTCAGAGGGGGCTGGATGGCGACCCCGCTCTGAACCACCGCAATCCCGGCTGTTATATGCCGCCCGAGAACGTGGCGTGCAGTTGACAGCTGCATTTAAAAGGCTTCTTACCCCCTTCCATGGTGGTCTAGTGGGGTGATCACTTCCTCCACAACACAATCGCGGAGGAGCGATCCCTGCATCTGCCTCACCCGGGGGTCTGCGCCGTAATGGTGCTGATCCCGGCTAGGCAATCTATTGCTCTCGGCTGCAACAGTTGAGAGCAATAGAACACAGATATCATTGATCTTTGCAGTATATCTATATACTCATTATACTCAATGAGAGATCAGAGCAGTAATAATAGAAGTCCCCCAGGGGGAATAACTCTAACCCCAGGGGGACTTCTAGTATGTGTGTAAAAAAAATAAAAAATTATTAATAAAAAATCCTCTCCCCTAATAAAAGTCAGAATCATCCCCCTTTTTCCATTTTATAAATAAAATAAATAAATAACTAAACAAATTTGGTACTGCTGCATGCGTAATCGCCCAAACCATTAATTTATTTCATTCCTGATCTTGCATGGTAAACGGCGTAAGTGCCAAAAAATTCCTAATTTCAAAATTGCACATTTTTGGTTGCATCAAATGCAGAGAAATTGTAATAAAAAGCGATCAAAAAGTTGCATATATGCATACAAGGTACTGATAGAAAATACAGATCATGGCGCCCATAATGACACCTCACACAGCCCCATAGACTAAAGGAAAAAAGCGCTATAAGCCTGGTAATAGAGCTATTTTAAGGAACATTTATTTTTCAAAAAAGGTTTTATTCTTTTAAAAGACATCAAATAAAATAAAAGTTACACAAGTTACATGTTGTTGTAATCATAACAACTTGAGGAAAAAGTCAGTTTTACCCTAGGGTGAACGGTGTAAACACATATCCCCCCCAACATAAAAAAAAAAAAAAAAAAAAACGCGTTTTTTTCTTTTCAATTTTACCACACATTTAATTTTCTTCTGGTTTTGCAGTGTACTTTATGCAAAAATTCAGCCTGTCACTGCAAAGTACAATTAGTGGCGCAAAAAATAAGGGCTCATGTGGGTCTCCAGGTAAAAAAATGCAAGTGCTATGGCCTTATATACACAAGGAGGAAAAAACAAAAGCGCAAAAATGGAAATTGGCCTGGTCCTTAAGGGGTTAAACAGATTATGGTTTGGCTGATAATCCTCGTATTTTAATGTTGGGAATTGACAGAATAGCTACCTCCAATAGGTGGCACTAGAGTCAGCTCTTTTCCTTTCGGAAAAATGCTAATTTGCAGAGGTTATTTCCCAGGAAGCATTGCTGGGGTAGAGGGCTCCCTATGCCCGCTTTGTATTCTCTTCAAGGACAACAACACTATCTCATGAGACCCTTTTAAGTAAGTATGACACTTAGGAAAAAGTGTAGTGCTCTTTACAGCTTTCACACTCAAGGTTGCATGGTTGGCTATGGAAGAGCTGAGAATAAAAGCCATACTCCCTTTCCCAGATCCCCCACGGCTGTCATGCAGGTCCTTTGTCATTTGGCTACTTCCTGGTTGGTGGAGGTGGCAATTCTTGTAGGGGCAATGTATCATTAGCAACCAGGAAGTAGCCAAGAGAACCATGGATTTGTAGATTAGGCACGGCAGCAGTGGGGAATCAGGGAAGGTGAGTATATGTTCTTTAATTTTTTTCACTATCACTGTCCCTGCACTATCCCCAGATAACCCCTTTAATTTTGAAATTTTGAGGATTTAGCAAATTTTACATTTCACGTTTCTTCAATAAGACGTGTTGAATTTCACATGATTCTGTCTGCCGTGACTTAACAAAAAATGATCTACTAGAAGGGTGTATTATCACAACTAAAATAATTCTTCCAGATCCAGAGAAATGAAGAATATGGTCTGGCTTCTCTATTCTCTCTGTGCGCCTGTTTCATTATTCTTCTGTAACTTTCCTTTGTTCGGTAGAATTGCTAATCGGCTCTGTCATTGTATTTCCACATCATTTCTCTGAATTGATGCATGTGAAATTTATGTGCAAACACAGTCATAACGTGGGAAAAAAAGAAAATTGTCTTTAAGGGTGCCTTCACACCTACCGTATCGCAGTAGAAAATCCGCTGCGGATCCGCAGCGGATTTAACTAAATGAATGAACACAGCATTAAATCCGCACTTACAAATCTGCTGCGGTTCCGCAGCGGATTTTCTACTGCGATACGGTAGGTGTGAAGGCACCCTAAAAGCTTGAAAAAGACTCATGTTAGAGTCGAAACGTCGCTAATTGTGATTGGGTGAATAAATCTTCACTATACACTACTGGAGTGCCCTCCTTGTGTCCATATTTTGTTTATCTATCTATCTATCTATCTATCTATCTATCTATCTATCTATCTCCTATCTATCTATCTATCTATCTATCTATCTCCTATCTATCTATCTATCTATCTCCTATCTATCTATCTATCTATCTATCTCTCTCTATCTCCTATCTCTCTATTATCTATCTATCTTCTAATTATTATTCTAACACCTGTAGGCATTATCAAACCAATTTATTATTGATATCCCAGCAGTAGAACCCTGTAATACTATGAATACAATGCAGCCAGTAACAGTCCAGTAACAGCAATAACATTATTATCCTGTCTGGTAGGAATAGCCGTACACAACACTACACACATAGATATTGATTTTAAAGCACTCTTCATGCTTTAACATAATGACCATTTAAGTAATTGTTCTTATAGATTTTTAAGCAGCAGCACTATAAGCTTGTGTTATTTTTCTAAATGTTGGTTACATTGATAATGCTATTTATGGCACCGAGTTCTAATTTTCTAGTTGGAAAGTGAATTAGATGAAATAGCGAGAGTCCTTTAAATAGCTGCGTGTGCCATATGGATTTCAGATTCTCCGCAGTGAGTTTTAAAACTGTATAAAGTGAGAACAGTGCAATAACAGAGGGTCTGCACTTTTATAGGCATCGAAGAGAGGAAGGAGACGCGCTGTTTTCTTAGTACCAGGGCCGGACTGGCACACAAAGCCCAGCAGCCCTGGCACACAAACCCTAGCAGCCCACATATATCTCCCCCCCCCCACACACACACCCATTGTGCCAAGTATGTTGAGCAGAAGAAGTTTTAGCTCTACTATGTCACATGATTTTCTTACATATGTAAAGCTCAGAATTATCACAGAAGAAAAATAAGTGTAAACTACCAATATAATCACTAATACTGTCACACTGTGACTATATAGCCATCAGATCCCAGGTGTACACTACCAATATAATAACTAATACTGCCATACTGTGACTATATAGCCATAAGATCCCAGGTGTACACAGATGCTGCAGAGTATTCCCCTGCAGACTATAGAAGAGTATACAACAACGATATCAGATACCAGGTGTACATCGATGCTGCAGAGTATTATACCCTGCAGACTATAGAAGACAATACAGCAGTCATATTGGATACCAGGTGTACACAGATTCTGCAGAATATTACACCCTGCAGACTATAGAAGAGAATACAGCAGTGATATCAGCTACCAGGTGTATACCGATGCTGCAGAGGACCCCTTTGCACAGAATGTGCCTAAGCCCCCAATAACCTAATCATACCCCCTCTCCCCTCCCCTGTGTAAGTGATTACACTGCAGTTACACCAAGGGACTCACAGGTGGCGTCTTCTCTGTTCAGAGTTGTTCACTTTATTTTTTCTTCCCCATCAAGCCCGGCCATCATAAAAATTCTCCCGAGCACAATTCGTCTTCACAGAATCTGCCAGACAAACAATTTAGGCTCCAGGCATTAGCACCATCTTTACCTATATACAGCCTTTCCTTTGTATTACCCTGCTGTAATGGTGCCCACTTTGTGCCCTATATAATAAGCTCTTTCTGTGCCCCCATATAGTATACATAGCTCCCTTTGTGATCTCATATAGTATATATACACCCACTGTGCACGCGTATAGTTTATATATACCCCTTCTGTGCCACCCATATAGCATTCATATAAAGTACCCCCTCTGTGTCCATATAGTGTTCATATACCCCCTCTGTGCCCATATAGTGTTCATATACCCCATCTGTGCTCATATACCCCATCTGTGCCCCCGTATAGAGCTGATAAACCCCCTCTGTGCCCATATAGATTTCATATACCCCCTCTGTGTCCATATAGTGTTTTATGCCCCCTCTGTGCCCCTTTATAGTAGTTTCATGCCCCCTGTGCTCCAGTTAGTTTTTGTATGCCTCCTCTGTGCCCCCTACAATGTATAAAGGACTCCTATGTGCCCCCTTAGTTTTTATAAGCCCCCTCTGAACCCTATATAATATATATATATATATATATATATGCCACCTCTGTGCCTCATAGGGTTCTACGCCCCTCTGTGCCCATATATAATAGTTTTATTCCCACTCTTTGCCCCAATGACTTTTTCATACCCCCTGTGCCCCATATTCTGTACCCTCTGTAGCCCAATTAGTTCTTCTATTCCCCCTGTGAACCTCGCCCTCTGTGTACCCCAATTAGTTATTCTCTGCCTAATATAGCTGGCCCCTCTATTGCCCCCCCCCCACACACACACGAGGGGCTGTGGGGCCGTCTGACACAGGCAGAGTCTCCTGTACCATGTTGCCTGCGTCGGAAGAGGAAAGAGAAGACACGCACTGCCACACTGCCAGGAGAGGAGCTGCAGGGAATGGGTGACAGGTGAGTTGTTGCTTGTTTGTTGTCGCTTGCTGATTAAGCAGCCCAGCAGCGGAGGGCCGCACTGGTGCTGTTAATTTATAATAATTAATTTTTTTTTTATTATGCAGTCCAGGCAGCCCACAGACTGGTAATTCGGCGAGCCCAGCAGGCATTTGCCCAGTTTGCCAGATTACCAGTCCGGACCGGCTTAGTACAGTAAACTTCCTAAAATTACTTAAAGCAGGTTTCCCACTTCTGAACCTTAATCCTTGCATTTTTTTTCCCGATAATTGACCCCATTCAGTGATGAGATATCATAATATTAATTATCATATTATACATTAAATGTCTATCTATATACACTACCGTTCAAAAGTTTGGGGTCACCCAAACAATTTTTTGTTTTCCAAGTCACACTTTTGTGTTTTCTAAGTCACACTTATTCATCACCATACGTTGTAAAATGAATAGAAAATAGAGTCAAGACATTGACAAGGTTAGAAATAATGATTTGTATTTGAAATAACATTGTTTTACATCACACTTTGCTTTCGTCAAAGAATCCACCTTTTGTAGCAATTCCAGCATTGCACACCTTTGGCATTCTAGCTGTTAATCTGTTGAGGTAAGCTGGAGAAATTGCCCCCCACGCTTCTAGAAGCAGCTCCCACAAGTTGGATTGGTTGGATGGGCACTTCTGGCGTACCATACGGTCAAGCTGCTCCCACAACAGCTCAATGGGGTTCAGATCTGGTGACTGCTCTGGCCACTCCATCACCGATAGAATACCAGCTGCCTGCTTCTGCTGTAAATAGTTCTTGCACAGTTTGGAGGTGTGTTTAGGGTCATTGTCTTGTTTTAGGATGAAATTGGCTCCAATCAAGCGCTGTCCACTGGGTATGGCGTGGCGTTGCAGAATTGAGTGATAGCCTTCCTTATTCAGAATCCCTTTTACCCTGAACAAATCTCCCACCGTATCAGCACCAAAGCAACCCCAGACCATCACATTACCTCCACCATGCTTAACAGATGGCGTCAGGAATTCTTCCAGCATCTTTTCATTTGTTTTGCGTCTCACAAGCGTTCTTCTTTGTGATCCAAACACCTCAAACTTGGATTCATCCGTCCACAACACTTTTTTCCAGTCTTTCTCTGTCCAATGTCTGTGTTCTTTTGCCCATCTTAATCTTTTTCTTTTATTGGCCAGTCTCAGATATGGCTTTTTCTTTGCCACTCTGCCCTGAAGCCCAAAATCCCGCAGCCGCCTCTTCACTGTAGATGGTGACACTGGTGTTTTGCGGGTACTATTTAATGAAGATGCCAGTTGGGGACCTGTGAGGCGTCTGTTTCTCAAACTAGAGACTCTAATGTGTTAATCTTCTTGCTTAGTTGTGCAACGCGGCCTCTCACTTCTTTTTCTACTCTGGTTAGAGCCTGTTTGTGCTGTCCTCTGAAGGGACTAGTACCCACCATTGTAGGAAATCTTCAATTTCTTAGCAATTTCTCGCATGGAATAGCCTTCATTTCTAAGAACAAGAATAGACTGTCGAGTTTCAGATGAAAGTTCTCTTTTTCTGGCCATTTTGAGCGTTTAATTAACCTCACAAATGTGATGCTCCAGAAACACAATCTGCTCAAAGGAAGGTCAGTTTTGTAGCTTCTGTAACGAGCTAGACTGTTTTCAGATGTGTGAACATAATTGCACAAGGGTTTTCTAATCATCAATTAGCCTTCTGAGCCAATGAGCAAACACATTGTACCATTAGAACACTGGAGTGATAGTTGCTGGAAATGGGCCTCTATACACCTATGTAGATATTGCACCAAAAACCAGACATTTGCAGCTAGAATATTCATTTACACCATTAGCAATGTATAGAGTGAAAAGTACAGTGCTTTTCCTTTAAAAATAAGGACATTTCAATGTGACCCCAAACTTTTGAACAGTAGTATATATATATATATATATATATATATATATATATATATATATATATGCATTTATACTGCATTGATTTATTAGATCTTTAGTTGAATTTATAAACAAATAAATAAATAAATATATATATATATATATATATATATATATATATATATATATATATATTTCAACTGTAGATCTAAAAAATCAGTGCAGTATAAGGCCATGTTCCCACTCCCACTTTCTATGACACCGGCCGGTGTCTGAGAAGATCATCCTGGCCAGTACTGCAGTACCGGCTGGATGATCTTCACTGCCACTGAATTCCTATGCGGGCGCATAAGTGTTCCCGCATCCGAATTCTCCGCTGCACATAATGGAGCGTGCGGCCGGACAGGTTTTGCTGCAGCCGTTATTCAGTCAATAGCGGCTGCAGAAAACTGACATGTCAATTTCTTACGCCGCCGCTAGTAATCCAGACTGGAGTGTATACTATGTGTATACACTCTGCCCAGGATTCCTTAGAAGGCAGCACTACTTAAGTTCCATAGTAATCATGGCCGTTGTTACAACGGCTGTGATTATTATGAAACTTACGCAGTGGGAACATGGCCTTAATGCAATGATCTGTATGAGCAACTGTTGCTAATACAAGTCACAAGAAGGGACTACACAAGGTGTTCTCTGAGAAAGTCTAGCAGACTCCTAACTTAAAGAGGATGTACCACCTGGTGCATCCTCTTTAACCTGAACCCACGGATCAATCGGCGCCGGCACGTGGAAGCCGGTGCCGCAGTCCTTGTTTTGGTGCTCAAGCACTGTAGGTCGGCTGGGCCGCCCCCAGTGGGAGGGAGTTCCCTCCCCTGTATGACGTGGCTCCATTCATTCTAAGCGAGCGACATCATACAGGGGAGGGAATTCCCTCCCACTGGGGGCGGCCCAGCTGACCTCCGGTGCTTGAGCACCGGCCGGTACTTGAGCACCGGCCGGTACTGCTGGATCGAATGGCGCCAAGCACGGGAACCGGGCGGCGGTCCGAAAAACGGACCGCGGCATCGGCTTCCCCGTGCCGGCGCCGATCGATCCGTGGGTTCAGGTTAAAGAGGATGTACCGGGTGGTACATCCTCTTTAAAGCTATGTAGTATTAGTAAGATTTTTTTATTAGTTGGTTTGTTCTGAAATATGTACAAGCTGAAAACTTTTCAGGGCTTACAAGTATAATAAAATAAATAAAATGGTGAAATAATAAAAAGGCTACACATTACACATCCTGTTTTCTTCTGATAATATAGGATTTGGCTCACAACAGCAAGTCTCACCTCTCGGTGGTCCCCGGCATTATGAAGGTCACAGATCTGCTCTCATAATCCGCCTGAATAATAAAGGTAATGGATCATATCTCCCACAAGGCTGCCAAGACTGAGTAGATGGGTAGAACAGTCAGTATAAGTGAAGCTTTTATCAAAGGTTACAGTCACTTAATGAAACAGTAGATCATCATGATGTATATGGTATATGCCACTATATATAGTACTGCCATGTGTTTACTAAAGTAAAAGTAATATACTTAGTTCCTGGATGGATTACTGACTGTTAGGCAGACAGACGAGGCAGCAACATGTTCCGTCAAACTTTTGTCCTTCACTATATGTGTGGAGCAATTCTTCACTTCACTTCATTAAAGGCGCTACAAAAACATGACCACTTTCCCCCTAATGTTGTCTCCAGTTTGGGTGGGGTTTTGAAACTCAATTCCATTGAAGTAAATGGAGCTTAATTGCAAACCGCACCTGAACTGGAGACAACAGTAGGGGGAAAAGTGGCCATGTTTTTGTAGCGCTGGATAACCCCTTTAGTGCATTAAAGCTTCAGTAGTTATCCGTCAAATGCATCATGATGATTAGATTGATCTCATTTTAAATGGGTACTGTCCTTTGGGCAGGGACATGTTAAAAGTTTTCTTACTGCTGAAACCCTCACCGATAAGAAGGACAAGAAGCCTCACTTTTAGTCATCTTTATTCTCCCCTTCTCCTGATCTTCCCCACTCAATCCCCATCAGTCAGAGATGATTGACAGTAAGGGAATAAAACAAAGCTCCCCGATTGTCCTCCTGATCGGTGGGAGTTTAAGCAGTAAGACCCTGACCAATCAAAACTTTTGATGTTCCTGATTTCTCTTATTTGCATTGATAAGTTGTTAATGGGTTTATCCAGACCTAGAAAAATGGTCGCTTTCTTCCAGAAACTGGACCACTGTTGTCCGCAGTTAGCGTGTGGGTTTTGGAAGGGATTGGAGATTAATTGTAATATCACACACAACCTGAGGACAGGGATGCTGCTTTTTTATCAAGAAAGTAGCTGTGTTTTTTTTCTAATTCTTGATAACCCCTTTAATGATTTTGTCACATTATGTCTGTACACGTGCCCTTGGAATTGTAAGGAACTGTGGAATGTGTTAGTGCTATATAAATAAATATTCTTCTTCTACTTCTTCTCCTCCTTCCTCTTTTGCTCCTTCTTCTCTTTACTCCCCCCCCCCTCTGTCTCTCTTGGTCATTTTCTTCTCCTTCCTCTTCCTCTTCCTCTTCTCCTACCTTCTACTTTTCTTCCTCCACTTTTACTACCCCCTCTTCTTCTTCCGCTTCTTTTACCTCCTCCTTCTTCCTCCACTTTTACAACCCCATCTTCTTCCTCCACTTCTTTTACCTCCTTCTCTTCTTCCTCCAATTTTACTACCCCCTCTTCTTCCTCCGTTTCCTTTGCCTCCTCCTCCTCTTCCTCAATGTTTTCTACCTGCTCTTCTTCCTCCGCTTCTCCTACTTTCTCCACTTTCACTTCCTTCGCTTCCTTCACTTCTCCTACCTCCTCCTCTTCTTCCTCCACTTTTACTACATCCTCTTCTTCCTCCGCTTCTTCTACCTCCTTCTCTTCTTCCTCCAATTTTACTACCCCCTCTTCTTCCTCCGCTTCTTTTGCCTCCTCCTCCTCTTCCTCCACTTTTTCTATCTCCTCTTTTTCCTCCGCTTCTCCTACCTTCTTCTCTTCTTTCTCCACTTTCACTACCTCCTCTTCTTCCTCTAATTGTCCTACCTCCTCCTCTTCTTCCTCCCCTTTTACTACCCCCTTTTCTTCCTCTGCTTCTACTACCTACTACTCTTCTTTCTCCACTTTTTCAGCCTCTTCATCGTCTGCTTCCATCACCTGCTCCTTCATCTTCTCTGCGTCCTCCTTCCTTTCCCCCTAAGAATTTATTTCAGTGGAAACCAACCCTGTGAGTTTTTTCTATGCATGAGCTTGAGGCTCTGGTCAGTACAAACATATAATATATTCTTAAACTGAGACTATTGCTCAAAACAATTACATAGTATCAGAATGAAAATCAGCCTGATATCAGCCCCAATAAATGTCCCTAATATAAGGATGTGACGTTATCACAGGTAATACAGGTGCCTTATTCGCATTAATTTAAATTGATTTTAAGAGCTGAATACATTAAGACTAGATAAGGCTGGAAGTAATTATTATAGAGTACTGTAAGTGTCTTTTGCTTGTCACCAAGAAGCTTTTGTATATGTATTAAATGGAAAACGTTGAAAGTGCAGCCGTGGCACACCGAATTGTTCAACTAATTAAAAAGGTTTTACTTCCCCATCTACAGTATACTGCCAGATATTTATATCCCTTATGGAAAAAGAAAACTGAAGATCAGAGATGGGTTATCATAGAAACATTAAAGAAACCTACACTACACTGTCAGTACTTAAAAATGGAGATTATTTGTCCCAAATTTTACTCAAAAAGATTAGTCCAAATCAGATTTTTTTGGTGATTTGGTGATTCTGCTCAGCATGTATTTCCCATGGTGTTTGTCATTTCCAATTTACACAATGGCCATTCTTTTCATAATGCAATGATTTGCAAGTGGACAACAGCCGTTGTTTCACACAATGTATTGAACAATGGGCGTTGTTTGCCACAGCTGTCGAAATAATAATCATTTCAATTATTTCCGCCCGTTGTCCGTAGACTTTAATGCAATTTTTGTTGAAAACAATGGCATTTTTTTTCAATGGTGTTGAGTGCCAAATAACGGTCGATGTTTATATGTTGTGTGAACAAAGCCCTAAAAAGTTTCTTTTTACAATTCTTTACAGTCCTAATTAGATCAATGTTCGATCAGGAAACGGAAGAGAAGTTATTATGTTACGTCTTCTCTTTTTGAAGGTCCTGAGTTATGTAAATAGTTAGATTATGGTGCAGTATTAGCTTTTCTGCTTGCAGTGAGTGAATGAAATAAAAAAAAGTTTATATTTAGAGGCTGAAAGTCCATCACAGAGCTGATGACGTATATTAGTATCAGGCCAATAATTCTCTGTACGCCAAACACAACAGCACAGATTACCCTAATGTCCCAGGCTCCAGGGTTAGAATAATACAAACATACATATAATACATCTACATACAGGGGGAGATTTATCAAACATGGTGTAAAGTGAGACTGGCTCAGTTGCCCCTAGCAACCAATCAGATTCCACCTTTCATTCCTCACAGACTCTTTGGAAAATGAAAGGTGGAATCTGATTGGTTGCTAGGGGCAACTGAGCCAGTTTCACTTTACACCATGTTTGATAAATATCCCCCATAGTGTTCCCATCTCATTTCAGAATTTCAGAAATGGCTATGGACGCCTATTACACAATATTCTAGATGTTTAGGAGGATGTAAAGTCCAAAAGGGGGGTATTATCCCTGCGCCTGGCATACAACAGCAAGAGGACGCAAATTTTGCTGTTTTGAAAAAAATTGTGAATTTTTGCTGATTAGCGGGCAGGGGGTGTGGCAGAGCAGCAAGACAGCTGCTTCCACAATCATGTACACGAACTTATATAAAATAAATACTAAATAATTTAATGAATAAATACATAAATATATATTTAGTAGTGTGATACTCTGGGAAATAAGCTGCTGTTCAGTGGGAAGTGCGGGAGAAACCAGTCTGATCCATGCAAGATGCACCTCACAACTTACAGAAGCTAAAGGATCTGCTGCTAAAGTCTTGGTGCCGCATACATTTTAAAGTCCATACATTGATAGGTGAGACAGTTTGGGCAGTAATGGGGGTAACAACTGATCAGTGTACATATGTAACGAACAGAGAGGGAACCTTCAGCAAAACTACAATTCCCATCATGCCTGGACAGACAAAGCTATAGCTTTGGCTGTCCAGGCATGGTGGGGATTGTAGTTTTTTAACACCTGGGGGGCAGGGGGTGAAGTATTGTATTGCCCCCCAAAAGTTATACAAATCACCAATATACACTTATTACAGGAAATGCTTATAAAGATTCCTTTATGTCACTTCCTGAATAACATTGTGATGTCACTTCCTGGATAACATGGTGATGTTATGACCTGACTCCCAGAGCTGTGCGGGCTGTGGCTCCTGGAGAAGATGATGGCAGAGGGATGCTCAGTGTCCCTCCAGTGCCCTGTGTCCCTCAGTGTTCCGCAGCCATCATCCTCTCCAGCAGACACAGCCCGCACAGCTCTGGGAGTCAGGTCGTGACATCACCATGTTATCCAGGTAGTGACATCACCATGTTATCCAGGAAGTGACATCACTATTTTATCCAGGAAGTGAAGCCTTGATGCAGTAGTAAGTGCTGGGAAAAAAACCCTTTACAAGCATTTCCCGTAATAAGTGTATATTTTGGATTTGTCTAACTTTTGGGGGGCAATACAATACTTTAATAAAAATTTTTTGAGGGACTTCTTTAACACCTTAAGAACCCATGATGTACCAGTACGCCATGGATCACTGTCACTTAAGGACCCATGACGTACTGGTACGCCATTGCTTTAAGGGGCCGCCGGGTCGCGTTCGAGGAAGATGGCTGCAGTTTACTATAGCAGCTATCTTCCTGTGTCATGTAGGTGGCATCCTCACGCCCCCCCCCCCCCCCCCCCCGTGACAGCAATCACTGTGATTGGCCGTTCGATTCTGAACGGCCAATCACAGCAATATTCTGGTATACTGGGCGGGTATACTAGAATTGAGCGGTGATTGGTGCTGTCCGAGACAGCATCAATCACCACAGTTTCTGGGGGTCACGTACCTGTGGCACCATGCCCCCGATCGCCCGTGATTGGCCGGTAGCCACTGGCCGGCCCATCACGGGCGAATCCCCTTCTCTGCTCGCCGAGAATCGGCGAGTAGAGAAAGATCGTGTGCCACCGTTGCCGCCGCTGCTAGCATCTCCCCCGTGAGTCCCCGCCTGCTCAACCCTCCATTACCGAGGGCTTCTCCTCCCCCTTCCGCTCTGTCGGCGCCTCCTCCTCCCCCTTCAGATCCGTGGCCTCCTCCCCCTTAGCAGGTGCTGCCGCCGCCTCCTCTTCCTCCACCTGTGATGCTGCTGCCGCCGCTTCCTTCACCTCTGCCCGTGCTGCTGCCGTCTCATTACTCTCTGCTGCCACCCTGTCACCCTCCTGTGCCACCCTCCCTCTTTCACCCTCCTGCTGCCACCCTCCCTCTGTCACCCTCCTGTGCCACCCTCCCTCTGTCATCCTCCTGCTGCCACCCTCCCTCTGTCACCCTCCCTGCTGACACCCTGCTGTGCCACCCTCCCTCTGTCACCCTCTTGCTGCCACTCTCCCTGTCACCCTCCTGTGCCACCCTCCCTCTGTCACCCTCCTGTGCCACCCTCCCTCTGTCACCCTCCTGCTGCCACCCTCTCTCTGTCATCCTCCCTGCTGCCACCCTCCCTCTGTCACCCTCCCTGCTGCCACCCTCCCTCTGTCACCATCTATCTGCTGCCACCCTCCCTCAGTCATCCTCTCGTTGCTGTCACCCTCCCTCTGTCACCCTCTATCTGCTGCCACCCTCCCTTAGTCACCCTCTTGTTGCTGTCACCCTCCCTCTGTTGCTCTTTTTCTGCTGTCACCTTCCCTCTGTCGCCCTCTCTCTGCTGCCACCCTCCCTCTGTCACAATCCCTGCTGCCACCCTCTCTCTGCTTCCACCCTCCCTCTGTCACCCTCATTCTGCTGCCACCCTCCCTCTGTCACCCTCTCCCTGCTGTCACCCTCTCCCCTCCTCTGCCACCCTCCCTCTGTCATCCCCTTCCTCTTGCCACCCTCCCTGCTGCCACACTCTCCCTGTTGCCACGCTCACTCCTGCCACCCTCTCTCTGTTTTCACCCTCCGTCCTGCCACACTCTCCTCTTGTCACCCTCTCCCCTGCCTGTGCTGCCGCCTCCTCCTCAGCCCCTGCTGCCACTGCCTCCTCTTCCTCCGCCCATGCTGCCGCCGTCTCCTCATTCTCTGCTTCCACCCTGTCACCCTCCCTGCTGTCACCCTCCTGTGCCACCCTCCCTCTGCCACCCTCCTGCTGCCATCCTCCCTGCTGCCACCCTCTCTTTGCTGCCACCCTCCCTCTGTCACCTTCCCTCCTGCGGCCACCCTCCCTCCTGCTGCCACCCTTTCTCCTTTCACCCTCTCCCTGCTGCCACCCTCCCTCCTTGCATCCTCTCCCTGCTGCCCTCCCTGCTGCCACCCTCTCCTCTTACCCTCTCCCCTCTCCTCTTACCCTCTCCTGCCACCCTTTCCCTTTTTCTGCCACGCTCGCCTCTGCTGCTCTCTTTTCTTACCCTTTCCCCTCTTCTGCCACCCTCTCCCTCCTGCCACACTCTCCTCTCGCCCCCCTCTCCTCTTTCCTGTCACCCTCTCCCCTGCCACCCTCTACTCTCTATTGCTACCCTCTCCTCTCTCCTGCTTCCCTCTCTTGCCACCCTCTGTCCTGTCACCCTCTCTTCTCTTACCATCTCCCCTCTCCTGCCACCCTTTCCTTTTTTCTGCCACCCTCCATCCTGCCACCCTCTCCTCTTACCCTCTCCTGCCACCCTTTCCTTCCACGCTCTCCTCTGCCACCCTCTCTTCTCTTACCCTTTCTCCTCTCCTGCCACCCTCTGCCTGCGGCCACCCTCTCCTCTGGCCAACCTTTGACCTCTCCGCTGCCACCCTCTCGTTTCCCTCTCCTCTTTCCTGCCACCGTCTCCCCTCCCCTGCCACCTTCTCATCTCTCCTGCCGCCCCTCTCCTGCCACCCTCTCTGCTAACACCCTCTCCCCTTGATCGGTGGTGATATAGTGTCCCCTGGCCTCTGCTTTTTTTTTTTTTTTTTTTTTCCCCAGTGTAAATTTTCTTCTGTTTTTTTTTTTTATTTATTTTTTACTAAAAAGTCAAAGTTAAAAACACAAACAAATAAAATATTAAAACAGTACATAAAATACACACACTAACACTTACCCGTGCAAAAGCATAACACTTACACACCCCCTCTAAGGGTGGCTACCAGATCCGCAACGTATTTCATGCTGCGGATTCGCACCGATATCTTCTGCGGATCTAGTCTCAGAGCATCCCTATGAGAATACATACACGCAGCGGGAATGACATCCCACTGCATGTATGTAAGTTAACCCCCCGGCGGTCGGAGCAAACATCACCTCCTCCCCGCTCTGGCTTGCTTCAGGGTTTCTCGGCAGGATGTCCTGCTCAGCCAATCAGTGGCTGCAGCGCTGCAGCACACTGATTGGCTGCGTGGGATGAGTAGACGCCTGGAGCCCCGAAGAAGACCGGAGTGGGGAGGAGGTGATGTATGCTCTGGCCGCCGGGGGGGTTAACTTACATACATGCAGCTGGATGTCATTCCCACTGCGTGTATGTATTCTCATAGGGATGCACTGACAATGGATCCGTTGCAAATCCGCAGCTTGAAATCTGCTGCGGATCCGGTGTGTGTGAAGGCATTCTAAAGAAAAAAACAAAAAAATGGCCCACAGGTTGTTCTCGGCTGAGGAGGCATACACCATGGTTGCCTCTGATGTTTTTTTCCATGTTCACATCACATTGTTCCACATTTGTGTCTGCCACCATTGGGGTCTATATGCTCACTATACCCCTTGTTACATTCCTCGAGGGGTGTAGTTTAGTTTTTGGCACCCCAGAGCCTCTGCCAACCAGAAGTGGTACTTTGAAAATTGGCCAATTGTAATGGAGGCTACAAAATTCACTAGGCGCTCCTTTACATCTGAGGCTTGTGGTTGAGTCAAATAGTGCAATATGGCCACATATCATATATTTCTATAAAATGCCGAAACAGGGCAATAAAAATTGTGGTGCATTTCCCTGGAAATAGGTTTTCTATTATGAAAGATATTGGATCACAATATAATTTCTGCATAGAAAATTGAAATTTTTTATTTTCTTACACGCTTAGGGGGACATTTATCAAACTAATTGCACCTGTTTTTAGTCTAATATATCTAGTTTGCGCTCTAATATGAATTTATGAAGCTTTTTAGACAAGACTATCCAAATTAGATGCGACTTTTTGAATTAGATTTTTTGTTGTTAATTAGATTAAAAGTGTGCCAGAATTCTTTTTTAGCTAAATTTATTAACTGCGCAATTTTTTAAAAAGTCGCATATATTGGCGCATTGCTACGTCTGCTCCAAACCTGGTGAATTTATTAGACTTATTAAAAGACCATTATTTTAAAGACAAATTTACTATGGTATTAGACAATTTACATAAATTTGACTAAACACATTAGATTGGAAATTATGCCAAAACATCTTTGACAAAACCGTGTTTTTAGATTTGTTAGTAAATATCCCCCTTAGCTTTTATTTCTGTGACTCACCTAAAGGGTTAAAAAACTTTCTGGAATTGATTTTGAATAGTTTGGGGGGTGCAGTTTCTGAAATGGGGTGCTTTGTGGGGCTTCATAACATACAGTCCCCTCAAATCCACTTCAAACGTGAACTAGTCCCTTGCAAAATCTGACTTTGAAATTTTTTCGAAAAATTGGAAAAATGCTTCTAAACTTTGAAGCTTTCTATTGTCTTAAAAAATTGAAGGCAAGTTTAATAAATGCTGCCAACATAAAGTAGACATGTTGCTAATGCTATTTCATATCTAATTTGTGCGGCATAACACTTTTCCTTGCAAGCAGAAAATTTCAAAGTAAAAAAAATGCAATTTTTTACATTATTTTATTTTATTTTTTTCATAAAGATAGGCTACAAGTATCGACTCAAATTTACCAGAAATATAAAGTATAATATGTCACGAGAAAACAGTCTTAGAATCAGTCGGATAGGTAAAAGCATCCCCAAGTTATTTATGGATAAAGTGACACAGGTCATATTCCTGAAATTTGGTCCGGTCCTTAAGGCCATTTTGGGCTCTGTCCTTAAGGGGTTAAAGAGGTTTCCAGCCAACAATATATGCAAACGGTAATATCTTTGGCTAGATTCTGGTTTAATCCCTTTAAATGAAACAATTTTTTTGTAAATTACTTCTTGGAGAAATCATCACCATAGGGGTTTACTTACTTTCCCCCCTGCCCTGTGGATGTTTGCTCTATGTGCCCGATAAAATATAATGTGCTGTTTGTGTGTTATTAGTTTAGCTAAATTTTGTTTCTAACCATGATATACATAAGAATCAGATCACATTTAATTAGAACCCAAGACAGATTTCCAGGTAATTCCATTTTTTTTTTTCAGTTTGCCATCTCACTGTTCCCTGATGTTAGTAAGTTTATCTAACACTCACAGCAGGTTATAAGACATTGCAATAATTTCTTAGTGTAAAGCTCCGGGATCTGAGTTACTGTACCATATTCAGAGAACAGCAGTGTCCCTTCAACCTCATGGTGTCTAGAGAAATGTAGTGTACTGTAAATGAATAGCAGTGTATGGTTCAGCTGCCTGTAGAGCGCAGAGAGCTACTAACATAGTCATTTTTAATTTATTTCATTATTAATAAAGCAACTTTTATACGTATTTATTACAGCATGCGTTTATACACATTAGAGCGGTATTTAGGCTCACCAGACATTTGTAGCTTCTTTTTCTTATCAAAGCCACAACTATAGCTGGATCTTCTGGTTACAAATGGTGTCTGTGGTATCTAGGTTTCGGGGGGGGGGGGGGGGGGGGGGGGCTGGACGACGACGACTGCTTTCTTCTGAAAACAGTGCCACTTTCCTTCTCAGTTTGTGTGTGGTATTGTAGTTTCACTGAAGTGAATGGAGCTGAGTTGTAGTCCCAAACCCAATCTGAGAACAAAAGTGGCGCTGTTCCTCAAAGAAAGTATTTAGGTTTTAAAGTGACACTGTCGCCCCCTTTTTGCATTCTGACTTATCTTCATAGATGTAAAGGGTAAATTTAGCAGTTCTCATACCTTATTTTACATCATACATGATCATGCATGTATGATGTAAAATAAGGTGTAAAAACTGCAAAATTTACCCTTTACATCTATGAAGAGAAGTCAGAATGCAAAAAGGGGGCGACAGTGTCACTTTAAAACCTAAATACGGTGCTTGTTCAAGTAAAAAGTGATCTTTTATCATCTGCAGATTGTGCTAAGTGGGCGGGGCTTTATGACAACTGCATCACTTAGCCCCGCCCACAGCACCACCATAGGTCCCGACACTTTGTGACGTGATTGACACATACCTTCCCCCCCCCCCGCGACCATTGGAACAGGGTGACCTAAAGGTCTAGGGCCCACCCCTTTAGGTTGGCCCATTCAAATGGGTGTCGAGGAGGCGGGGCTTATGTGCCAACAACGTCATGGAGAACAGGGCTACGGTGGAGCTGTGGGCGGCGCTAAGTGTCGCAGTTGCTGTGAAGCCCAGCTCACTTAGCACCATCTGCATATGATAAAAGATCACTTTTTACTTGAACAAGCACCATGACGTATAATGTAAAATAAGGTATGAAAACTCATAAATTTACCCATTCCACCTGTGTAGAGAAGTCAGAATGCAAAAAGGGGCTGACAGTGTCACTTTAACTAACCCTGGTTAGTTTGTAGGTTTTGGTTTGTCTGTCTGAACAGAACCAGCAGGGAGAAGTGTTCACTAAGCTTGCTCTTTCTCCACTTTGTCCTTGCATCAGGAGACAAACCTCTCTACAAGTCTCTTGCAGTAAAAGGGGGAGCGAAGTAATCAGCTGCTAATCGCAAGAACCATGGAGGGAGAAGCACATGGCTGAGCACTTCTCTATCCGTCCCCTTATCTTGCTGCAGGAGATGGGCTCATAGACTTAGTATGGAAGACCGTCTTCTTCCGTGAGGAAAGAATAGAGAGAGAATGCACTCGGTTGACCACATCTACCCACTGATTCTAGCAATCAGGGGAGTCTAAACATGCAGACCTCGACCAATCAAAGCTTTTTTATGTCACTGGGAAAAAAAAATTATGTGAATGGCTGGTTCCTTTCAACGGCAAATGTCCTGGTACCATCTGTGGGACAGTCCCATTTTCCTTCTGGTCCTCTCTCTACTATAGGGGTAAGGAGTTGCCAGGCAAGGAGGAACATGGGAGTGGCCCTCGGAGGGCCAGTTTCACACAGTGCAATACTTCACGGCTCTCCTGGGAATCTGGGACACCTATTTGGGCGGCAAGTGGGCCTGTGTGCTCTGAATGCCAGGGCTGGATTTCAGTCCAAATACGCCTTTAGTTCTTTTCATATGTGATCAGAATATGGAAATCTGCATCTCTAATGAATATCCTACTTTGGCTAGGATGGGGCCCTTTCGGCCCTCCAGCTGTTGGGAGTTGTAGTTTTGCAACAGCTGGAGGGCCGAAAGTTCCCCATCCCTGTACTCTGCAGTTATACTTCTATTCCATAAAACAATGGAGGTTGAAATAGGGATATGTATTAAAGCATTTTATCCTTCATTGTTTTAGATGCAAGAAATACGGCCCAGTAATAGGCAAATCGCCAGCAAAACAAATTCTACAGATTTTCTCATCTCATGATGACTTAGCTTGTGAAGTATAAAAAAATTTTTAGCCGACGTGATTTCCTCAATGTTTCATTTAATTTTAAAGTGGAATTTCTCTTCTCTCTATCCCCTGCATTGCTTTAGATTATTCCGAATCCTTCATGATCAAAACGTCTGTTTTCAATGTCCTTGTTCAAGTTAAAATGCAACAGGCTAAAGGGACATCATCCAAAATAAAATGGCCTTATCTTCAAAAAAAATCCTTTCTGTAATAAGAAACGAAAGAGTTTGAGCACATGAAAGTTGCCATTCACATGCCTACTTCTTGATGTAATGAGCTCCGTGGCCTGATCAGATTCTAGGTTACAGGCTACAATTATCTCCACAAACCAGATTGTTTACTCCATCTCTGAATGGGGAAAGTTTGATGCTTTTTTGTTTGCAGAATGTTCTCATAAGTGAAAAAAAAGGAAAAAAGTTTCTTCTGTGTACATTTGATGGCAATCGTAAATAATCCAAGGCAAAAAAAATCACGTCTTTCAGACTTTTCCGAGTAGCAACGAAGGCATGTGATGAGAAAACGAAAGAAGAAAATCAAGGAGATGAGAGAAACCGTAAATAAATAAAAATGAGGTTAAAGAAAAATGTTTTTAACTTATTTTCTACATTAGTTCTTTTATAAAATCTACTAAATGTTTAAATATCTCTTGCCTAAAGGGGTTATCCAGGCTTATAAAAACATGGCCACTTTCTTTCAGAAACAACACCATTCTTCGGGATCGGTGGGGATTTTTTCAACTCAGTTCCCTCCAACTAACTGGAGAGTGGCGCTGTTTTTGGAAAAAAAGCTGACATGTTTTCTACTCCTGAAAATCCCTTTTAAAATTCATAGAAGAAACTAATACCCAAGGTTGACCACAAATAAACTGCCAAATAATTACATAGTAACATAGTAAATAAGGTTGAAAGAAGACAAGAGCACATCGGGTTCAACCTAGAGAAAACCTACTGTGTTGATCCAGAGGAAGGCAAAAACCCCTAGGAGGCAGATGACAATTGCCCCATCACAGAGAGAAAACTCCTTCCTGACACCAATGGTAATCAGAATAATACTTCCATATTGTGCCAACATCTCCAGGCCTACACCATGAAGCGCTGTCTATCTCGTTCCTGATTGGAGCTTTGATTTACAGACACATGACCCTGGAGGGCAGCATAAAGTCATGTGACTGAAAGAGTTTTGGTGATTGGTGCTAGACTATCTGGGATAATTATTTCTGAAACTAGTAACCTTGTTGGCCTTCATGAGCAGTATGTATGATGAGTAGTATGACAAAGGGTTTAGATGAGAATGTCAAGAATCGTTCTGGGGTACAGATGAGCCAATCAGAACCCCAACGCTTGGTATTTAACCCTCGAACCTGAAATAGTTGCATTTAAGGCAGTAAGGTTTTTCCTGGACTCCAACTTCAGCCACTGCTAATCAAATGCAGAGGGATCAGGTTTGGACAAACCTGAGCATGCTCAGGATTCACACATCTCTATTCTGGGGGTGTACACTCAAGGAAATTGCCGGCAAATTGTTGACCAACTAATGTGTCAGATTGCACAACTCTTTTTTGCTTATCGCTAATGGAATATAAAAGCAAGTTCTGCAAGACTCTATTGAATCTATGAGCAGTAGAAGAACATGTCCTGGTCAGTTATATCCAGATTTCTGTTGTACCTTACCAATGAGAAGGTTTTAAATTTAGACACAAGCAACGTGAATCAATGAACCCTTCTTGTCAGATACAAATAGTTCAGGCTGGTGGGGGTGGAGTAATGGTGTGAGGAATGTTTTCTTGGCATACATTGAGTACTCTGATACCTGCGGAAGGATATTTGGACAGTAAGACTTATCTAACCTTTGTAACAGACTCCATTAATCTCTTTTTGGCAGTTTCCCCTTTGGAAGAAGGGTACTTTCTGCAGGACAATGCACCAGCCCACATAGGTGGTATAGAAATGGATTAATTCCTGGTGGTCTAGGGCAGTGAGTAAATGGGTAAACATTTGTGATGAGTGCAATTTGAGCATGCTTGAGTCTGAACGTTGAGAATTTAAATAACTGTGGCTGAAGAAGTTGGATGCAGCCCTAGAGAGTCCAGGAAAAGATGGATACAGCTTATGGTCAACACAAGGCAGGAAACCGAAGGAGGTCTATCTGTCAGTAACTCACCTGCCGGGGCTCCTGCGGCTTCCTCCTTGGTCTCGGCTCCATCTGTCGGCGCTAGGACTCCGCCTCGCCCGCCGGAGCCGAGTGATGTCACGGAGACCCGACGGTGTCCCTGGTAACCAGGGACGCCGCGGCTCCGTGTCACTTGTAGCGGCCGCCCAGCCTGTGCAGCTGAACGGCATCACGCTCAGGCTGAGGGGCGGATCACTCCACCACTCAGCCTGCAGTATGCCAGCTGCTGTGTGTCTGGATTCAGGAGGCCGGACCAATGGTGACCTGGTTGGGGCTCCTGGTCCAATATAAAGTGCACTTCATTACCAACTCCCATTGCTTGCTATTGGTTGTTTACTGGTCCCAGCTCCCTTGTTCCTTCCCTGCATTCTGCCCTGTTCCCTTACTGTGGTTCTGCCTTGATTCTGACTTTTTGCCTGTCCTCTGACTACCCGCTATCTGCCTGATTCTGTACCACGTTGCCCATCCGTTTTTTGACTTGGCTAGTTGACCTTTCTTTATTGGGTTTGTTCGTCTGTCTGCGTTTTATGTGTCACACCTATTCAGTGTAGGTACGGTCTCGGTGGTTGTCCACGGCCGTTTAGGGCCGTTCTTGGCAAGTAGGCAGGGACATTGGTCGGGGCAAGTCTCAGGATTCACTGTCCTGTATTGTCCGTGTCTCCTTAGCCCTGACACTATCTGTCTTAGGTTGGTCATCTATAACTTTATTCCTGAAACTGATTATATGGACAAGTTCTACAAATGCCAGCTCCAATTACTACCACCTATTTAGTTTGCCTTTCTTTGTATTTTTTTATGTCGCTTTACTATTCTGGAGTTTGAAAAAAATGGATGAAAACCATTGTGATGCCTGAATACAGCCTTATTTTGTTCCTTATTCCTCCCTCTGTGCCTAAACGTGCAGTCAGTATTGCAATCCATATGGGTCCTAAGATAAGAGTCTAGCTCTGGTCTTATTTGCTTTTCTGGTTCTTTGTTGGCATTAAATACATAAAAGAACATGACACCTTCCTTCCTCTGTACTCGGGTCTATCAAACCTATTTCTTTTCTAACTTACATTATCACATTGAGAGCAATTATGCGACACAATGCAGGATCCCACAAAGAAATTACCTGATACATTTGCAGTGGAAACTATCATTTTCTCATTTCAGCTTTGCTTCTCTATGCATTACTTCCAATCACCAAATTGAAGCTAAAATGTGCCATGTGACCCTATTTGCATATGATGTTATGTTCCGACACTTAGCCTTTAGACACTTAGGTTTACGACCTTGTAAATCATGGCGGCCGGTGTTACAGCCATTAAAACTCTTCTGAAATTTGTGTTACGGGCAACACCCAATTTTCGTAAAAAGTCGTTCAAAAGATAAAGTAGTATTGTATGCAATGCCATATTGTCTGAGCAACTACATGATCTCTTTAAGATAAGAAAAGATAAAATTCATGTCTCTGAAAAGTATTCATTAACATTAAGTCCCTTGATGGAGGAGAGCGATAGATCACTGGGACACAGAAGGAACTGGAAATAGGATGAGCTGAGATAGAGCCCTATTACATGGGATGATTATCGTGCAGAAAATTGTTATGTCGTTCAAGTTTAAATGATAATCGTCCTGTGTAATTGCAGGCAATGATCAAAAAATCATATATGTGTCATTGTTCGTTCATTTAGATCTGACCCTAAAATCATTGTTAATTGTTCGCTAATAGTCCGCTGTAATTCCACATTCATTCACTAATCGTTCAGCGTAATTCCAACTCTGGGATCAGATGGAGTAAACGATTGTAGTAATGATTGTAACTAATGACTATCTTTCTGTGTAATATGGTGAACGATTTCAGGTTAATGGTGCGTTTACACAGAGAGATTTATCTGACAGATTTTTGAAGCCAAAGACAGGAATGGATGTGAAAGGAGGATAGATCCCATTCTTTCCTATATGACCTGTTCTCTGGTTATAGTCTGTTCCTGGCTTTGGCTTGAAAGATCTGTCAGATAAATCTCTCTGTGTAAACGCACCATAACGATAAACAATCTGGTTTGCGATCATTTATTGTTAAATGTTAAAAATCACTTGGTCTAATAGGACCCTTAGACTGGCCAACTAGAGTACCAGAGTACCTGGAGATGCGGCGGCGACGGGGGTGGCGATCAGAGCGGCGGCGGGGGTGGCAATCAGAGTGGCGGCGTGGGTGGCGATCGAGCCAGCGCAGGGGGCTGCGGATGAGCGGGGGGCCGGGCTGCAAGCGGGGGGCTGGGCGGCCGGACTATCGCGCGATGGCTGTTTACACGGAACGATCGACGAACTTTTTGCGAACGATGAACGACGATTTGATAACATGTTGAAAGATCAAAATGAACGATTTATCGTTCGTCGTTTGATCGTTCGCTGCGTTTACATGTATGATTATCTTTCGAATTTGATCGTTATGGTGCAAATTCGAACGATAATCGTTCCGTGTAAACGCAGCATTATAGTCACCAATTTCGATCATTACTAAGACTGTTAACTCCATCTGATTCCAGCAAAAGAAAAAGCAAAAGGAACGATGTGGAACAGCGTTGAACGATTAGTGAACGAATGCAGAATTAGGCTACGTTCAAACAATGTATATTTTCCTAAAAGTATGGTCATTGTTGCCGATTGCAACAACGGCCATGATTAACACAAAAATGTACGTTATATTGCCGTCTATGGAATCACGAACGGAGTGTATACACATAGTATACACTCCGGCTGGGATCCCTAGCGGCGCTGCGAGAAACTGACATGTCAGTTTTCTGTGGCCACTATTCATTGAATAGCGGCCACAGAAAACCCTATCTGTACACACAGTGGAGCGAGCGGCTCCGGCTTCTCGCTCCATAGTGTACTATGGGGAGTTCTGATGCAGGAGCGCACAGATGCGCCCGCATCAGAACTCTGCGGCACTATAGATCATCCTGCCAGTACTGCAGTACCGGCTGGGAACATCTTTTCAGAGACCGGCCGTTTCGTGACCCGGCCAGGTCACAAAACGCCCGGTCTCATACTACGTGTGAACATAGTCTTACAGCGAATGAATGTGGAATTACAGCGAACAATTAGCAAATGATCAGCGAATGATTAGCAATGATTTTAGGGTCAGATTTAAATCAGCGATCAACGACACACAAACAATTTTTCGAATGTTGCCTGCAATTACACAGGACAATTATTGTTTAAATTTAAACAATATAATGATTTTCTGCATAATAATAGGGCCCTAACACAATAATTGCATTAAAATCTGTCAAACAGGGTCCGGCTAAACAGCCTGGTGGGACACCACTTGGCAGTCGCTGGTCTTAGTGGAATGGGACACTTGAGGTCAGACTGAACAATATAGTATCACCACCCTGGCATGGATCATGGGCACAAGGGATTCCCATAGATGCTTTTGGTCCCTAAGGTGGACGTAGCAGGTCTTCTGTGACATGCAGAGATTTAGTAGGGTGGAGGATGCTGAGTGCAGGATATTGAAATCCATTAACTTATCATTTCCTTGGTGCAGCCACAAGATAAGTGATATAGTTACTTATGTTCCCAATGGTACTCTTCTCCACAGAGGGTACAGGCTACTTCACCAGTCTTCTCACAGTGGAACACTCATGTTACGTGTAGTTTCTCAACTTTTCTACAGTTCCAAACTGCAGGGTGTAAACAGATGATTGTAGTCATTTGAGCCACTTTGGTGACCAGTCCTGGCCAGAAACCCATCAGGTCTTTGAGGGCAATAAGGCTTGTGTGTACAGTCTCTTACCATTGTTGACTAACTGGCTTAGCTCTTTTGAATAGTAGACTTGATAAAACAATTGTAGTAGTAGATCCCCTTGGATAAGACTGGTCACTCCTGGGTTTTAGTTATATTTGCTGGGGTGTAAGCCCATGCCACCCAGGCTTTCAGATTCTATACATGATTTCTGCACTCTACATGCCTGTAATGACTAGATCCCCCCTCTTCAGACAGGACATCCTCCTCTCAGCTAGAGAGGGCATTGTTGGCTTTTGAGGGACCTTTCCCTTTTAGAACCTTCTTTAATGGGTATAGTTATACCACTTATCTCCTACCCACATAATAAGGGTCATAACCTGGGGGGTCTGACCACTTGGACCCTGCGAGCTCAACAATAGGGCCTTGAGTCTTACTTTTGCATGGAGCAATTATTCGCGTATGTGGACTGCAGCTCCATTCTTTATCTATGAAGCTGCTGGAGATAGTTGAGGACAAAGCTTGGATCCCTTCTGAAATACATTCTTGTAAAGCAGTAAGAAGAGACACATGAATACTATAGCCAACCATAGGCGTGCAGATACCAAAAAGGGAAAAGGGCAGTGGTTTAATTTGAACAACGTAGGAGTAAAGTTTTTTTTTTCCAACAATGTTGCTTAGAGAGGAAAACCTGATCTGTTGAGAAATTTGTTGTGGAATTATAATCAGACCTATGTGAACTTTCCCTTTAAGTTCATATTGGGATGACTTTAATGAGCCACATGTATATTTAATTATGTTATAAACTGTGACTTTTTTAGGTTTGCAAAACACAGTATGTCCGATTATATCAAGTCTATATAACAGTTTTCTAGAAGCCCCAAAAGGTATGATATCAGGTTTATCCTTAGGATCAATGGTTTCTGTCCTCTTGTCCTTTCATATGCCTCAGATATAATATTGATATTGAGATTAAAATTGAGATTAAAATTGCATAATAAACTATCAGATACAAATGTAGCCTGTATTAACATGATCACAATGACACGTTGGACTCAACTTTCAATGTAAAACATTCACTCCCCCTGACTATAGAAAATCACCCATCACCTCATATTCCCTCCCATTATTTAAATTTAAGTGTCACTGTCGTTATGATTTTCAAAATCTAAATCAACAGTGGATGTGATATAAAACAAGTTTGCAATTTACATTTATTATTATTTTTTGTTGTTGTTATCATGCTGTAATACAAAGCTGTACTTACCAGAAATCCAGGTCTAGTATCCTGAAGGCAGATTTTCTGACTTGTGTTGGTTGAAAAAACAGACTAAACCTAAATTCCGACCAGTACAGAGAGTCACAGCTCAATGTGTCCATCAGTCACATGACTGCCTTCTTTCTGTGAACACTCAAGATGGCCTGGGATACACAGGACTTCCTGTTTTCTGACTGTTACCTTGTTTTTTGAGAAAAAAAGTCAGAAAACAGGAAGTGCGTGAATGAATGTATATTGCAAACTTACTTTATATCACATCTACTGTTGATTTAGATTTTGAAAGTTATAACGACAGTGACACTTTAGGTCCACACCCATCTGACTACTAACTAAATTGTCAGCCAAATAATAAACCCACATATCTTGGGAACAGAAGGACGTATCAAGAACCGGCAAAAAGGCAGGGAATCAGGGAATCCTAAGCTATTTTATGAGAGTAACATCTAATTTTTGGACGGTTGGATACAGGTCCCCTTTAACTTGTTTTATACATTGAGAGGCTTGAGATTAAGGCACGTGGTGAGATTACTTTTCTGTTGTAGTTTTAGTACATCTGGTTGCAAAGAAAAAAATAGAGAAAACGTGATATAAAAGTATAATAAAAACATGATTTTACAACGCTATGTACCAACCAACATAAAACTTAGTTTGTTAGTCAATGCAGGAACCATCCCGCCAGAGGGTATATGAATGTCTTTAACCATTTTAGTCTTCGGAAAACTCCATATTTAATTCCTCATGTGCCATAAATGTGACAAACAAATGAAAATACATGAATTTTATAAGAGAGAAAGTAAACATTTTAGTTTAAATACAAATCAGGGACGTCGTCTTTCTCGCAATGACATTTTGTTGCTGGTAAGTATCTACCCAGGAGAGTGAATTGACACAATGTAATAACTTTACATTGTTGCAAATGTCTTATAATGAAATAAAAGTACTGGAACCAGATTGCCATTTGTCTGTTCGGGATTCTGACATTTTCATAATATGTTAAACTCGGCAGCTTAAAGTTCTCACGACGCATTGAAGTGGAAGAGCAAGTGTAGTCTAGGGAGAGCTAAATGGACAGTCTATGAATGACTAAAAGTCAGGAAAAAAAAAAAAACGGGAGAAGCAGAAGTAAACGATGATTTATAATGTCACTCCTGGCACAATGTGTTCCCATCACTCATCAGATTGGCAGGAAAGAAATAGCTCAACAGATTTGACATAGAAGTTTTACAACTATGGAAGAATGAATTCCGTGTCTTTCCCCCCGATAAAATAGACTTAGGAAATGGACAAGTGTATGAGGCTTAATGGTTTTGCAATGGTTTTATGTCAATGTACTAAACCTATTTAAAGGGGAACTATCAGCAGGTTAACAAATCTAACCTGCTGATAGCTCCCTAGTGGGCACAGGGCGCTGAGGACTAAGGTATGCCTCTTACCTTTATTCCCTGCATCGTTTTCATGTTCTTAGTTGTGGCCATTAAGCTGTTAGGAGCACTGGGGGCCTGGCTACCACCCCTCAGAGCCCCGATTTGGCTCACCTCCCCCCCCATTGATAACCATTAGACCAGGGGCATAGCCCAGCTCCCTGTGAAGCGATCCACCCTCAGTTGGCCCCCTCCATTAATAATCATAGGGGGGGGGTGTTGCCATGCTGGGGGCATCGCTACCCCCCACCTCCGGCAACCTGTGTTTTCCCTGTGAACTTATCCAAGTTTTGGCTGTAAGATGTCACCACTGGTTATTATTCTTTTGTATTGTCAGCAAATTGCGGTGGATAGGGGCTAATGCCAATGTTTTATAACTTGTTACAGTGTTTACACTTGTCCTAAACTATTACTGGTGAATTCTAGAATGTTCCAGCCAATGGGACGTTGTCTTTCCTCAGTGTTTCTGCCACCATTGGGAGACTAGTCCCAGATCACTGTACTAAAGCCTGCCACCTCATTGTGGAGAGTAGTAGTAGAAGTGGAATAAAGTGGTAGTCTATATTCTGTTGCTCTGTGTGCCTCACAAGTTATGGCCTGCTAAACCTTGAGCATGGACAACTACCAGCACAGAGGACTTCACCTGTCCATGTCTGGAGGGACTGATCAAGTGTGTCTCAGGAAATCTTAACGTCTCAAAGGATTGTATCCAGTGGTTGGACAAGCAGCCAGTAGCCGACTTGCCCCGCCTCCGTCCGCCATATTCGTCTTGTGTAACCTCAAGGGATTAGCTCCGCCCAATTGTTTCAGCCAGGGGGCCATGTTTTAGGATCTGGCACTCTGTAATAACTTTCGGCAAGAGGAGGCATTGAAAAGCTTTAAGTACGGGTTTTTTCTTATCAGTAAAAACTCCACAGTCCCCCAACAGAGATCTGTACTTCTCCGACAAGTTCCATTAGTAGCACCCTAGTCCTCTGCATATTTACATTCAATCAAGCTATCTAAAAGACTTCTATTCAAGTTGTTTAAGCAAAATATTCATCAGTCACCTTATATCACTGGCACTCATCTCTAAGTGTAAACCACTACTGTATTCAATCTAGTGCTGTCACTTTAAGAAGTATTTCAAGTACAGCTATATAAGAGGTTAAGCTATGCAGGGCTCAATGGCACCACACAATCAGGGACTATAACTTTAACTAGCGTGTGTCTGGGACCCAGGGAAGGCTTACACCGTTCAGGCTCTGTGACAAGTGCTGCTGGGGTGTCGCAACCATCTGGCTACCTCTGGGTCACCACATTTGGCTAAATCCATGTTTTCCAGGCAGTCTTAGGGCTGCATCCAACTCCTTCAGCCACCGCTTATGAAATCCCAAGAGTTTGGGTGCGGACGGACCTGAATGTGCTATAGATTTGCTCATCTCTAGTGGTCTCCACTGCATGGCTGAAATGATGTGGTTCCTTAATGTTTCCACTCTTCAATAATATCACTCACAGTTGACCGTTGAAGATTTAAGAGGGTCATGAGCTATTAAAATATTACTCTGGAATACAGTGAGCTCCTTAGAGAATTAAAAAAAAAAGCCAAAAGTATATTGAGTGCTGTGCTCTTTATCTCTTGCTTTGTATGCTTTGCTGCTCAGTGTATAGGCGCAGGGGCGCTTGCCCTTTAACATGAGTCCTTTCTCCTGTATACAATTTCCATAATGTTTTATGCCAATATTAAAGGCGGCCACAAAAAAAGTTTTGTGTAGAAACAGGGCCTTCTTTTGAAGGAGTGGTGGGGCAATATTGTTAGTGTTGAGAAATTTTGGACAAATGGTGTAGTGTTTCATTGTATTTCATTTAATTGAACTACCTCTGAGCTCCAGTCACGACTGTCTTCTCCTTGCAGTGGGGGATGCTATAGTCAGGCACTCAAACAGCAGCCGGGGTTGTGTTAATTTGGCCAACCTTAATGATGCTGGGGCCTGTTAAACATTAGCCTGGTTTTCCTGCAGCACTGATAGGAAAACTAGGCCAATCATGCTGCCGTGCACTCCAACGGAAATTATGGAAGGATATTTAAACGTCTTCCTTCAGCCCATCTACACTAGTGTACTTATTCTATTGACTTCTTTGCACCTGACCATTTGCTTGTATTTCCTGATTTTAGCTTTGACTCTGATTCTGTACTTTACTCCCATCTGACCTTGGCTTGTACATGGGGCAATGTGGTTTGATCAAATTATATACCAACATCCTGGCGTTGGTTTTTAAATGTAGCCTTGAGGCATTTGTGTCAGCCATAGGTGTGAGGTGCAGCGCTCCTTTCTCTCCTAGTCCGTATTTTACGTTTCCCTCTTTTCTTAGTGTTTGCACTTCTCCTGGTAAGACCCACGTGGCCACAACCAGCAGGTGGCACCTGTGCACACGTGACTAGTACCTCCTATTTTCCTATTTTTCCCATTGTACCTACAGGAGCAATGTTTTCCAGGCAGTCTTAGGGCTGCATCCAACTCCTTCAGCCACCGCTTATGAAATCCCAAGAGTTTGGGTGCGGATGGACCTGAATGTGCTATGTTCACACGTGCTATGTTCACACATGTTCACACGTGTGTTGCCTGGTGGCAGCTTTCTCCGCCGGTGGTGCCTGCTGGGTTTTGGGGGGGCCCTTGGGGATTGGTCCTGTGACAGTGGAGTTGCAGGACCGTTCTATGGTCTCCCTTCTCTGTTTGTGCGGGGTTGGCGGTCCCTGACTGACACAGTGGTGACTTAGTGTAAAGACTCATGTGCACCAGGGGACCTTCACGTGGAACATGAGGCAATATGGTTTGATCAAATGATATACCAACATCCTGGCGTTGGTTTTTAAATGTAGCTGAGAGGCATTAGTGTCAGCCATAGGTGTGAGGTGCAGCGCTCCTTTCTCTCCTTGTCCGTATTGTTATATGGTTTCTCTTTGGCTCTGACTTTGTCCTGTAATGCCCTCTTGGTTTTGACCATTTGGCTTGTTATCTGCCTCCTCTCTGGTTCTTATTTGTGTCTTATCTGTTCTTATTGGACTGTTGACTATTCTCCCCTGACGGCTCCAGAACTTAGCAATGTAAGGATTGTGGCTCAGTTGGGGTCTACATCTAGGGCGCTATGTCAAATAGGCAGGGCTAGAGAGTTGAATTCCATTAGGGCTTACTCTATGTAGAAACATAGAAGATTGTCGGCAGAAAAAAGACCACCTGGTCCATCTAGTCTGCCCTTTTAGTAATTACTATCTTATTATCTGTATCATATGTTTATCTCAGGCAGGTTTACATTCCGTTACTGTAGATTTACCAACCACATCTGCTGTTTTTTGTATTCCATAATATTGCACTGCATCATGGTAGTATTCTCACATCCATCATCCCTGCCTGGATACCAGGAGTCAAGAGTGACATCATATCTATTGGCAAGAGTTTTGTATAAATTAGTGCTTCGATACCCCTAGCAATAGAGTAGATGCGCCAAACAGTACATTAAAGCTGTAAAATTCTGCTGAGCTTTTCGAACACATTAGCAAACAGAACTGAAGGAGATTCACTTACACTTCCCTCCCAATCCCATAGTTAAATCCTTATTAGCAGACACTAATGTCGTTTTTCAAAAATTTCAAATTTACATTATTTTTATTTGAATTTTTTTTTCTTTTTTTTTGGGAAGGGGGTTTGGCGGAAATATAATTTAATCATAAAACAACTTAAAATGCCTCTTGTTAAGTCACTGATGGTGAGAAATCCTAAAATGAATTAGGCAAACTGTTAACTAATGTAATTTGCAAGGATTGATGCTAAATATTGAAATATGAGCCCAATGTGTGCACAAGAAGAGGAAAAAGAAGATGGCTTATCCTGTAAATTATCTTTATACTCGCCGCTAAATCACTTTTATTGTTGAATATACCATTGTAATCCTGTTTAAGAATGCAAAACGTGCCCTCGCTCGCTGTTCCCTGCTTGAGTTATTCACATTGTGCTGACAGACAACACTTGATGTGTTAAAAGCCTGACAAAAGAGACTTTACAAGAGTAGTTATGTCACCGCGTTATACAATGGAGAATAATTTGCGTTTTGCTAAATGTTTCTGTTGCCATCTTGTAGACCTGCAAAATATGTTCCTTCGATCAGCCGCCTATTAGATTGGGTCGGGGGTTGGCAGAACATTTTCTTGGGGCTACCGGGTTCCGTAGATAAGTTGACATTTTTACTCTTCTCTTTACATAATGGGATAATTTCGTCTCGATAATGCCCATTTAATTCAAGTTATAAGACCAGAAAATTGTTGATTGTGTATTGTTGTGAGGTTTAGTGTGCAGAATGAAAGGTGAAGGTTCGGGAATACTGAAGCGTTATACAGTATATCCTTCAACACTCTATCAGCAATTTATTTCTTACAACCTGCAATTTTGTAGTTGTAAAAATAGAGCGGTGTAAGTATTGTAAGTCCTACTAATGGTTCACTCGGTAATGCTCGGTTATCTTGTTGTTATCTTTCCCTAGGTCGCCACTCGGGAAATAGAGAAAAAATATATCAGGTGTTCAACGGAATGTTCTCTCTCTCTCTCTCTCTCTCTCTCTCTATATATATATATATAACCTAGACAGAACATCAAATATAGAGAGCACAGCCTAATACACATTCAGGTCTCTGCTTTGCTATATATTGGCAATCTTATAGAGAGAATGGACTGCGTGGTCTGTACTCAGCGTGACAAGTATTCAAACCGATGGGAAGTATGAATAGTCCATCTTAATAAAGAGATAGCGGACAGCAGGGAAGAAGACTGCATGTAGGATCAGGAGGATATGTATGGAATGGAATTACAACATAAAGAAATACTAAATCACAAAGAAAATAATAAAAACATAAAAAAGAAAATGGGTATTTGATATTCTTAAGACTCACTCAAGACATCATGCAGATATCTAGCAGAGAAAACTAGTTTTCAAATTCTCCCCATGACCTTTACTGGGACATCTACTGTGTTTCCGCAAAGATAAGACAGTGTCTTAAAATAATTTTTGCTCCCAAAGACGCCCTATGTCTTATTTTCAGTAGATGTCTTATTTTTCCAGGAAGAAGAATACTTACCAAAGTCCTGGGTCCTCAGTAGGTGCTTGCTGCAGTGGGACCTTGGAGCATGTGGCAGGATGTGACCTCGAGCTTGTGGCAGGACATTCAGCGAGATTTGCAGCAGGGCGTGACCTCGGGCATGTGAGAGGATGTTCGTAGGGATGTGCGGCAGGCCATGACCTCGGGTGTGCAGCATGACGTTCAGCAGGATGTGAGGCAGGATGTGACCTCGGGCGTGTGGCAGGACATGACCTCGGGCGCATGGGGGCCATGAACAAGCGGTAGGCCGGTGGAGGGGCTGGTGGTGAAGGATGGCATAGGGTAACAAGATGGTGGCGGCAGAGGTCTTACTTTCAGGGGAATGTCCTATTTCGCTATCCTGTAAATCCTCCACTATGCCTTATTTTCGGAGGATGTCTTATATTTGGGGGAACATGGTATGTGTGTAACCCTACACTAAAAAAAAAAAAATTAGACACCTATCACAAATCCACAGCCATTGCTCCGTGTAACTATCATTTAAGTGTCAGAAGTTTGTATCGGTGGGGTCCGGGTGCTGAGACCCCCACCTATCACTACAATAAAGAGGCAGATGCAGCCAGCAGCACGCTCCCTTCATTTCTTCTCGGCTATAAACTGATAATACGAGAGCTCTGCGTTACAATGGGAGCCTAGGGAACTTCCGGTATACGGAATTGCCAGAAATTCTAAAGGCTCCTATTCGTATTAGCATCTGCTGAGCATGTCTACCCCTTCATTCTAGCAACCGATGGGGGTCTTAGCAATTGTACCCCCACCAATACACTATACTGTGACTTGTCAGAAGTTTTTTAAAATGATAATTACACTTTAAGCTATGTACCCGCTTATATCAATCAGTCCCATAGAGAGTGAATGGAGCAATAGTGTGCATGCTCAACTGCGGCTCCAGTCCCAGGGGTCCCAGGAGTTAGATCCTGACTGATCAAAGACTTATCATTGATTATATGAAAATGCTCCAATTGGATTGCAGGATGCTGATAAGTTGCCTTCTAATATCTACGATGGCTGCCATGTCCGATTTTTCATACACAGGCTATACTGGCAGAATAGTATTCCGATGTATAAGCAATACAATGATCCTGTAAGGGGGCCTAAAAAGTGTAAAAATAAATAAATAAACATACCTTTTCAAAATATATAAATTATATATTTTTTTAATAAAAGTAACAAATTACATGTGTAAATGTCTTAGTTACTTATCCCTCATGATTAAAACTGATATCTATCTATATCTATCTATCTATCTATCTATCTATCTATCTATATATATATATATATATATATATATATATATATCAAATGCCAAGTTGCATTTTGTCAATAAATGATATATAAAGTTACCAAAAATAGCAGTCTACCCTACAATAAAACAAATAAAACTACAAATCATGGCACAAAAATGATTATATAGCTCTAAAAGGAAAATAAAAAAGTTATAGAAGAAAGAATATGTTGATGCAGTAGGGTTAGGCATTGAGAATACAAGACCCCTATACACCTCACACTGTTGCCTGAACCTAATGGTGGTGGTGGGTCTTGCTGACTCTAGTATACTGTGTATAGTCATCTCTAGTCTATGAGAGGGGACATATAGATTGCTATCTACACAAGGGCTTTATAAGAGCATTAATGACATTTCAGGATATTGCGGTGAAAGGATGTGATAAAAAATTATTTTCCTTAACTTATCTAAGGGAAAGGTGAGGTTGGACACATCTGTATAGTCAAAGCATTTTTGAGGATGAATTTGTCAGTAATGCTTCTCAATCCTGTATGACTAGGTCTCCATTAACCAAATACAAAGTGTATTTAACAGTGTTAGTGACAATATAGATAACTTAGATAATGTACAACACAATTGTATTGGTATCACTCAGAAGGCTATGGAAATAGCGGTCGATAGGTATTGTGCTAGGTCCCACAGTAACAATACTTTGCCTTTAGGCTGTATGGGAAAACAGTTCTACATCCACACAGCTTCAGCTAGTGAACAATGACAAAGTATAATTGCTTCACAGACCTTCTCAACCTGATTCGGGATGTATACAAGGGCCAGACCCAGAGAAACATTCAATACAATACAGTTCTATTTATTGCAGCAGTATTGTTACAAACAGGAACGTTGCATTTGACGTCAGAAAAGCCCTGGCCTGACCGCAAAGTCTGATTACAAGAACGAGGGCGAGAGATAAAGACGGGAAATGTTTCATTGGCTTTGTTGTGACATTATTCAAGATACTCATGTTATATAAGCAAAATCAAAGGTGTCATAACATAGAACAATTGGTCCCACAAAAAACATGTCATGAGTCTGTATATGTGACTCTTATTCTTATTATCTCAGGATAGATGTATGTTTATCCTGGGCATGTTTGCTTTAAAGGGGTACTCCGGGCCGGGGGGTATTTTTGAGGATTGCCGGGGAGGGCGTGGAAATTGAAGCCGGAGGTCACTTACCTCCCCTGTTCCAGCTCCGCTGCCTGGATTGCGGCGCCTGGTACACCCGTCCCGCGGCCGCTTCCGGGTCAGAGCTGCCCCATGAGACGTAACGTCTCAAGGCAGCTCTGCAATTCAGCGGCTAAGGCAGGACCCCCCTACGACCGCTGATTGGCAGAGCTGCAGCTCTGATCAGGAAGCGGCTGCGGGACCGGAGTACCGGGTGGTGCGATCCGGGCACCGGCACTGGAGCGGAGAAGGTAAGTGACCTCCGGCTTCAATTTCCACCCCCTCCCTGGTGATCCTCAAAAATACTCCCTGGCCCGGAGTACCCCTTTAATGTAGATTTATCAACCACATCTGCTGGAAGTTTGCTCCAAGCATCTACTACTCTTTCAGTTGAGTAATATTTCTCATGTTGTTTCTGACCTCAGATTGTGTCCCCTTGTTCTTGTGTTCTTTTCGTTTTTTTTTTTAAATTAAAAACACTTACTCCTTGAACCTTATTTAGTCCTTTAGTGTTCATCATACCCTCCCTTTTCCTTCGTTCTTCCAGAATTTGCAGATTTAGATCCTTAGACACTTCCTGATATGTTTATCTGCTTCAGGCATCCACCATTTTTGTAGCCCCTCTAGACACATTTTGTTTCGTTAATATCTTTTTGTAGGAAAGGTCTCCAGAACTGGACACAGTATTCTAGATGTGATGTCACTAGAGCTCTATACAGCAGGATCACAATCTCCCTCTTCCTACTGGTTATACCTCTTGCTATACAGCCCAGCGTACAATTTGCTTTCCCTACCACCAGGTTGAACTGGTGACTCATTTTAAGTCTGTCAGAAAACACTTCCCCTAATTCCTTCTCTTCTGAAGTCTTTGCCAACACAGAACTGCCGATATAATACTCGCATAGAGAATTCCTCCTCCCCAAATGCATTATATTAGGTCTAGCTGCTGGTGGGACCTATGACTAGGAGATAAGCATTTGATCACAGGAGGTGAACCACTGCTCCAACCTGTGGATAAGGGTATAAGTGTCTTCGGTGGCAAAACCCCTTTAAATAGTTATTCTCTGACATACTGTAATTTAAATATAAGAAAAGCCGCAGTCAACAATACAATAATGGTAATTTAAAATTCTCTCTAGAAAAAATAAGTATTGTAATTCTGAAAATTTTGTGCATAATGTCGCCATACATTATTTAAGTATATGTTATAAATTACATTTTATGTACAGTAAATTGCTCCTCCTGTGGTTTATAAAAGGTGTTTAAATCTATTTGAATGAATATGAGAGTAATGTTATATATCGTTCCATGCAGGATATTCACTCACCTCGATTAACACTGATGAGGAATAGAAGAAATCTAAGGTTAAATGACAACTTCCTTGGTAAATGTGTAGAATAATAAGAGAAACACCAGCAAGGGTCTAGTCTGCAATGTGAATATCAATGAAGAAATAAGAATACTTTATTTACATAATGTATTCATGTATCATGCAAACCTGAAGACTGAAGCTTACATTAGAAGATGAGAGTCAGTGATCTTTCCTTCCTTGGCAATTAGTATGTGATATGTGCTGCACCCATTGGGGTGGGGTCATCTATTTTAGGAGGGCCTATGAGGAGCACCAGATAAAAATAGGAAATTTTCATAGGTGCACAGTCATTCCTGTTGTCATTAGAGATGAGCGAGTACTAAAATGCTCGATACTCAAGACGAATATTTCCCGATGCTCAGGTGCTCGTTTCGAGTAACGAACCCCATTGAAGTCAATGGGAAACTCGAGCATTTTTGCAGGGGACCAAAGCTCTGCACAGGGAAGGTTGCCTGAAAACCTGGAAACCTCAAAAAATGATGGAAACAACACGGAAATGGACAGAAAACAGCAGGGGCAGCATGTATGGATGCATCTGGGGCTCCACGTGCACAGGACACAGATTTGGGGGTAGACGTATAGAGCAGTGCTTCTCAATTCCAATCCTCAGGCCTCACCAACAGGTAATGTTTTGAGGATTTCCCATACAAAGAACTCCTGTGATAATACCTGATGGACTGAGTATAATTGTATCACCTGTGAAATACTAAGGAAATCCTCAAAACATGACCTGTTGGTGAGGCCCGAGGACTGAAATTGAGAAGCACTGGTATAGAGTATGAATGTAACTGGTGCTTTTTTTTTTTTTTTTAAGGAACCATGTGCGCAGGACACAGCACAGTGAAGATAGGTATAGCTAAACTACAGATCCCAGCAAGCCAAGAGAATGTCAGCAACAGGACAAATTGACTACTGACAGCTGCACTATAAGTCCAAGCCAGCAGCCAAGGGAAGCAAAAAAAATATATTTTTTAAAAATTTTAAGCATTTAGAAGGACTGTTGGGTTGTTTGTGTCGGTTTCCTGTTTAACCACACACTATAATTCCCTGCCTAATGCTCTCCCTGACAGACAGCAGCTCTCTCCCTAATCTCTTCCAGCCGGTGTCTGACGCGAGCATCGCGGGACCTGATTCTTATATGCCCAGGTCATCTGATCTGGCCAGCCAATCGCTGCTATCGAAATGTAGGGTTACCATGTGATGCTGCAAGCTCCCAAAAACTCTCCTGCATGATGATTGGCTGAAAAAGCTGCCAAACATGCAGGAAGAGGAAGATGCCGTTGTCTCGAGTATAGCAAGATGCTTGTCCGAGTAACAAGCACCATCGATTGTTATTTGACCACCAGACATTGAGGCGGTATGTGTACATTTATATTTCGCCGTGCATATGTTTTTGAGTCTGTTTTTAATGTATTTACTTCCTGTTACTTGCTGTTCCTGGGGGGGAGGGGCACAGTTATTTACCTATTTAAGTCCACTTGTACCATGTTAGTTATATCCTTGTGGTTTGACAAAGGCAGCCCAGTGCTCCAGAAACACGTTACCATTGGATTAATAAATGCTGAATAGCCTATAGACATCTGGTCTCTGCGGAGTATTCGTATCCTTGTTTTCATCCTATATTGGATTCTGCATTTGCTTGTCCGTACCCATAGTGGGTCACGGTGAATCTCCTCCTGCAGCGGCTGAGAAATATATACAGTATATAACATCTATCAAAAGCTTTTAAGTGGTTGTGACTGCTCACAACCTGATCAGGTGAGCCTAACCTGTACCTGTGGCACTTTCAGCTATTGCTATACGGAGTCCCCCTATGAGGCGCTCTGCTTTTTCGTTTTCTCTTTTCTCCCCTTATTGCTATGAGAACATAAGGAAGTAATAAGTGGGGTTCTGGCATAGGAGCCAAACCAACCAGCCTCTTAGAAACATCCCTCTCCATGGCAAATATATGCATTGTGTGGTTTAGCATTTTGTCAAACCCCAGCGTGCTGTGTGGTGTTACAGGTAGAGAATACAGCGTGCTGTGTGGTGTTACAGGTAGAGAATACAGCGTGCTGTGTGGTGTTACAGGTAGAGAATACAGTGTGCTGTGTGGTGTTACAGGTAGAGAATACAGCGTGCTGTGTGGTGTTACAGGTAGAGAATACAGTGTGCTCTGTGGTGGTACAGGTAGAGAATACAGTGTGCTGTGTGGTGTTACAGGTAAAGAATACAGCATGTTGTGTGTTGTTACAGGTAGAGAATACAGCGTGTTGTGTGGTGTTACAGGTAGAGAATACAGTGTGCTGTGTGTTGTTACAGGTAGAGAATACAGCGTGCTGTGTGGTGTTACAGGTAGAGAATACAGTGTGCTGTGTGGTGTTACAGGTAGAGAATACAGTGTGCTGTGTGGTGTTACAGGTAGAGAATACAGTGCTGGGTGGTGTTACAGGTAGAGAATACAGTGCTGGGTGGTGTTACAGGTAGAGAATACAGTGTGCTGTGTGGTGTTACAGGTAGAGAATACAGTGTGCTGTGTGGTGTTACAGGTAGAGAATAGAGCGTGCTGTGTGGTGTTACAGGTAGAGAATACAGCGTGCTGTGTGGTGTTACAGGTAGAGAATACAGTGTGCTCTGTGGTGTTACAGGTAGAGAATACAGCGTGCTGTGTGGTGTTACAGGTAGAGAATACAGCGTGCTGTGCGGTGTTACAGGTAGAGAATACAGCGTGCTGTGTGGTGTTACAGGTAGAGAATACATTGCTGGGTGGTGTTACAGGTAGAGAATACAGCGTGTTGTGTGGGTGGGACCACAATGAAATAATAAATTACCGCATATAATTCAGTACCACAATGAAAATGCAATGTGTGAACACAGCCTAGATGTTCTGCAACAGCTTTGGGTGGGGAATAGGCAGGGTGGGGGACTGTGATGAACAGAAGAGGCAAAGCATTGCATTCTGGAACCTGTAGTACTGTGTATAACTGATAAACCAGGAAGTGCAGAAACAAAACAGAACAAAACATCCCAAAACAAATGGATTTTTGGTAGTTTAAAAAAAAATGGAATATATAGGTAAGTAATGCTTTATGCCTCTGCAGAAGTTTCTTTTTTTTTAACCTCTACCTGAAGTTCCCCTTTAATAACTTGTCTTGCAACTTCTACAGAAGAGTTTCTCAACTCTAGTCCTCACGTTACCCCTCAACAGGTCAAGTGATGTTTTAGGGACTTCCTTCATATTTCACAGGTGATATAGTTAGGGTGGGCTCCAGGTTTTTGTGGGCCCTTGGGCAACAGAGCCTCAGCAGGCCTCTCATCCATCCACACACTATGCACAATAACTTGAGACACCCCTAACATACACAAACACATATTACTGACACACACTTTACTGACATTTAGGGATGATCGAACAGCGGAAAATCTTAGGTTCTATAGAACTCCAACCTTCCACATTTGATTCCCGATGCCTTCCCGGTCCGTGGGGAAGGAGAAGACAGCCCGGGTACCGCCTGGAATTCTGGGATACAACCTATCACCTAGGCTGAATCCCGGAATTCCATACTGTATCCGGGCTGTCTCCTCCTTTCCTACGCACCTGGAAGGCATCGGAAATCTAATGCAGAAGGTTTGACAAGGTTTAAGTTTTATATAACCTAAGATTTTCCGCTGTTCGATCATCTCTACTGACATTGACTGACACACACACGCACACATTTACTGACTGATACAGAATACTGACTGACACACACACACTGACTGACACACAATACTTACTGACTGACACTGAATGAAACAGACACACAGCATTTACAGCTCAGTCTTCTCCCTCTTCCTCTCTGCCAGTGTGATCTCCACACTGTATAATTAACTTGAGGACCTTCCGGTCATGTGATCAGGTCCTTTATCCCTCTCTCTGCAGGATGCTGACAGGTCCTGCTCTTTCTCCTATGTCTTCTGATGTTCAGCGCTCACCCTGCACTACAGTGAGGGGGCTAAACATCAGAACACCGGGCCCCTCTCCCTCCCTGGGCCCCTGGTGGCACTGGGGCCCTGGCACTTGCCCAGGTAAGCCCTGCGCTGACACCGGTCCTGGATATAACGATACTCAGTATATCCGGTATCACCAGAGCTGTTCTTTATATGGGATAACCTCAAATCATTACCTGATGAAGGGTTCATGAGGACTGGAGTGGAGAAACACTGCTTTATAGCTTATATAAAGAACTATAGCAATGTTTCCATGTTAGTCCCAGTCTGTTGATATATAGTCTCAGTAGGGAGCATAAAAAGGAAACCATTTCCTAGAGAAAAGTTATATTGTTTATACAATAGAGATAAGTTAAGTTCGATTTAATATAAAGGAAATGTTAAGAAAATTGAAGTTGGTGATTGGTGTGACTAGACTCGGCCTTGCAGCAAGGAACTGCTAGAATAAATTTATAGACCTGACTCCCAGACTGACATAGACTTGGTTTTCACAGCTGCAAATTTCGAGATAGTCGATTTCATCTTCTTTTATCAATCATATCACAGATAACAACAAAGGCTGCTCTGAAGTATTTATGAACAACTCATAAAAATCAATTCACTTAAAGGTTAGAATAACGGAAAATAGGAAATTCACCCTGCAGACATAGTGTAAATCCTATGTGTCCGGATTTAGGGTGGTGGACTGAAGGATTCAGCTGGTCGGTCAACCTCTACTGTATTATAACCACTAAGGGCAAGTTCCAGATCATTATTTCTGCAGCATAGGTTTTTATTGTTATCCTTCCTGTGAATACCAATGCTTAGCGTGCTGGTGAATGACATACATGTAGAGATACAGAAAAATTCTCTGCTATAGAATAAATGGCTAATGGTTTCTGATATGCTAGTCGTAGTAATTCAAAATCTTTCTATTATCTATCTATCTATCTATCTATCTATCTATCTATCTATCTATCTATCGATCTATCTAAAATCTATCTTTCTACAAACAGCACCACCCCTGTCCCCAGGCTGTGTGTGGTATTGCAACTCGGCTCTATTCACTTCAATAGAACTAGGCTTTAAAACCGACACCCAAACTGAGGAAAGACTAGGTGCTGTTTCTGGAAGTAAGCAGCAATGTTTTTCTAAGCTTGGACAAAAAGTTAGTTTCAGTGATATTACACTGGCAGACACATGTCCAATATGAGAGTCCATCAAGTAGATTAGTACTCAAAAGAGTCTATTACATGGCTCAATTCTTGTACAGTCAGGGCAGCATGAATAATACCTGTGTCGTTCATGCAGCCCTATACTTCCATCAGTCATTGGGCGCATATCCCTTATTACATCTGGAGATGTGCGGCTAATGAACCAAGATGTTTTAATGAGCAAACAGCTAACAAATGAGCATTAGTGTGTTCCTCAGCTGATTGTTGTGTCGATACTGTTTGGACAATAATTCCCACTAAAGATGAGCAGATCGCCTATCGCACTGATCAATGCTATGCCTATGGCATAGCAGTGATCAGTGTATAAAATCAAAGTCATGTATGTAAAAGTTCCCCAGGGTGACTTAAAATGTGTTTAAAAAAAATCATTATTACACTACCCCAAACCCTCTCCCCCAATAAAAGTTAAAAATCACCCCCATTCCCCATTTCCCATTATGTAAATAAAACATCTAAAAATAAATAAATATCTATTAAATATAACAAGCGTCATTGCGAACGGCGTAAACGAAAAGAGGGGAAAAAGTTCCAGGATAACCGATTTTGTTACATTATATATATAAAAAAATTAATATAAAGGGATCAAAACATTCGATCTACACAAATGGTATTATTAAAAACTAGAGATCATGGCGGAAAAAATGACGCCCCATACAGCCCCGAAGGTGAAAAAATAAAACCCATTTAGGCGTCACAATAGGCCCATTTTATTAATAACTAATTGCCAAAAAAAGGATTTCACTAAAAAAATAAAAATTAATGTATATATGTAACATTAGAGAATCTGTGTAAACCTGCATATGGTTGTGTTCGGACTGACCTATAGAGTAATAGTATCATGTCGCTTTTACCATATAGTACATTACGTAGACACAGGAACCCCCCAAACGTTACCATATTGCATTCTTTTTTACAATTTCACCAATGTACAGTATATCTTCATAAATAATATTTTGGGGTTCCATTAAACTTGTTATTGTAGAATGAAAGTCGCCATTACAAAGTACAATTATTCCTGTAAAAAAACAAGTCCTTACATGGCCCTGTAGATGTAGAGGAAAAAACGAAAAGACAAAAATGAAAATTTGCGCGGTCCACTGGGTCATTTTGGGCCTGGTCCTCAAAGGGTTAATCACCGTTAATCAAATGCAGAGAGTTTACGTTTCGATGAACCCTCCGCACTGCCAACAAATACTGTACATTACAACTAAACGAGGCATTGGCAGTTGGACTGTATATAGATGAATGGCTGACATAAAGGGGTTAAAATATTATATACACATAACATATATTTACATCCTATATTTGCTGTTGTGTACTCATTAAGTTACTTTGTAACTCAAATGCATTTATCAGTGATTTTATCTCTGTAATGCTGTAGATCGAATCCCGTTGACTCGTCATCTGGTCAGACTATACATCCCAGTGCGCCTGGCCATCCGGCTGTACAGAAAGCCACAGGTTGCCCAAATTTGCTCTAATGATCTGACTGTAAACACTCTCCTTGTGAACTTTCCTTTCCCTCTTGATTATTTACATAAGTCTGCTGTGATCCGGATCTGCGGAGGAGATATGCCATTTATTAAAGGGGAAAAAAAACTCCAGTAAGAGGCTTAAATGGAACATCAGAACATCAAACAAAATGCATTAAAGATTTAGGTGTCGAAAAGTAAATATTTTATTTCTCTTTTAAGTCTAAACATTAATGCAGAAATTTCTAGTGGAAAAAAAAGCTGTTGAAGCCGCAGTCTCGTTATTGGAGGAAGGGTACACCCCTGGCTAAAGTAATGGAATCCCCACACTCAGAGGATGGTCGCCCACATTTTTTACTCTATCCTGAATACATAAATCAGACACAAATGTTTATTTTAGGCTTCATTTTCATAGTTTTTTTTTTTTATATGTATTCATTTGGCTCCAAAAAAAAAGAAAAAAAAAAAGAAAAAGGAATTCATTTAGTTAACGAGAATTTTTATGTGGCTTTTTTTCATTACTTTATACTTTTTCTAAATAGAAAATTTACATAGAATAGGGAAAAAAATCTTCTTACCCTTCTCCCTTCCCCACCCTCACTACTCTTTGTTGTTCTCTGTTGCAAGAATTTCCTTGTCCTGTTGTTGTAACAAGGACCTTTCCGCTCAGCATATCAGTGGTTGTGGTGGGACACTACTGAGGCCACTGATTGGCTAAAAGGGAAGGTCCTTGTGTCAATACAGACACAGGGAAGTGCAGAGCAGTGAGGACCGACACTGAAATAACATTGGAGAAGCAGGGAGAGTAAGTATATGTATGTTTTACTTTATTTTGCTCCCTTCACTGTGAATATTTACTCACCGTGCTCAATAAAAGCCATGAAGGTTACAACAGATTTTGTGCTATTAATTGTATTTGTCTATAACTGTAATTTAGCTAACAATCAGATTACTATTTATTAATGTAGAAATCCAGATAATTGTAAAGGGTTCCCTTACTTCTTATTGTAATTGTTGATCAATTGTACCTTAGACGGCTATGACACACGGAGGCATGCGGAATTCCGCGGCGGAGAGTTCCGCTGTGGAATTCCGCCTATTTTACTCTGTTTGAACATACTCTATTTTTGAATACCTGTCATGTTTCGACAATGCAAGAAGCCCCAGGAACTGTTATGCGTTGCCAATATTCCAGCTGAACGACTCAACTGGTGATTAAGGGGAAAAATTCTTAAAACATCCAGCATCCTGATATGGGAAGTCCAGGAGCGGAGCCTTCCTAGCAGATGGGGAGGCCAGGCTGGAGGACACAACACCTCTATCATAAGCTTTATTGCTTGAAGTCACTTTTCTGTAGCAGCTGCTGGAGAAATATTACCAGCAAGATAGTTTCTGTTCCACAGACAGTCCTGACTGCTACAGACCTTGTGTGCATGCTAATAAGCAGGTGTGAGGACTCAGCCAGTCAACAGGCTCACAAGTCTTAACCATGAAAGGAACAGGTGCAGAAGAAGCATAACCTTGCGTCTTAACTACTAGCTCTGGTAAAAACAGAGTTTCCTATTAAACTCATTATTTTGGGTTTTCTTTACAATTTCTAATGAGCTTTAAGTGCAGTGTATGTGAGGCACAGCTTGTCTATGGCTGAAAACACGCAATCTGGTTCAATACTGAATCTATTATTATTTTATTAGTATCGGAAGCTGTTATGATGCAGGTACAAACTGTAACGCAACCTGATTGTGTGTTATTACTCGTGAATAGAGATGAGCGAACCGGGTTCAGGTTCGAGTACATCCGGCTGCTGAACTTGGATAAAACTCTAAAGTTGTCTGGAAAATGTGGATACAGCCAATGACTATATCCATGTTTTCCACATAGCCTTAGGGCTTTATCCAACTTCAGCAGCTACTGCTAATCAAATGCCGAAAGTTCGGGTTCGGATGGACTCAAGCATGCTCCAGGTTCGCTCTTCTCTGCTCAAGAATGCTCGAGTCTGATTGTTCAGCATTTGAATACTGGTGGCTGAAGAAGTTGGATGCAGCCCTAGGAAGTCCAGAAAAACACGCTTATGTCTGTATCAAGCCAATAATAATTTTTTGTGAACTGCTTCTTTAAGTGCATCCCCTCTTCACAACACCACCTCAAGGAGTGTTGGAGGTCTGGTGGTACACCAGCGTGAACCCTTCTGTGACCAGATTATGAAATCCAAGATTGCCAACATTGACAATTACCCCCCCCCCCAACATTAGGAGCCATTATATTATGTACAGTAAATTGCATCAGGGCATTTGGTTATCTGATATTCAGAACAAACAGATATATTAGAATATTTACTAATTCCTTGTGTATTTCTTCTTCATTGACTTTCCTTTCAAAAGGATAAACTTTAAGCTGGGATTAAGAGCACAAACTTTCAGCCTGTGTGTTCAGTCTGTGCGGGACAAACAATTGGGGAGGTAAACAATCAATTCATTACCGACTCTCGTATTAAGGTTGTTAATGTGTAAAGTTCAAAGCGTCTTTTGTCTATAATGAATACTGAGCTGTCTTACTGGTTATAACCATGGGATTTGAAGACTCTCTAAGGACATCGTCGCATTTAGCGGTATTAATGGATTATTATTTGTTTATGAATGGATACAGGCATTGAGACAAACACTAGGTGATTCCCAAGTCTCTTATACAATTTGTTCAATTAAAGGGTGCACTAATAATTCTTAGTGACTTTCAATGCAACAAATACACAGAGAAGGCATAATGAAAGACCGCAAATGGCAAGCCTTATGGCAAATAAATAAACATCATCAGAGGTACAGCATAGTGGTTTTGCTTTAACACTGGTCAATTGTCAACTGTACAATAGTTAAGAATTCAGCCTCATGGACTGCATTCACACTTTTTAAGCCCTATGTTATGCTTGCGCCTGTACAGACCTCAGCGCAGTCCTCTGCCTGTAAAGTGTCCTCTGCCCGAGAATGCGCTTTTGGCCATGTTTCAGTGTGCATGTTTTCTGCAAGTCTGAACTTTGTCTTATTTCAACACTTGCTGTGTGGCGATTGACAGGTCCCACCACACCCGTCTGGTTTCTTCTGCTAACCTTTGCCGAGCGGTAGTGATGGACAGTTGCATTCTCCACTTACTGTATCTCCCTTCCCTGTCAGTCTGTGTTCTCTGTGGTCTGGATATCAGGAGGAGGAAAGCTGTTGTTTGAGCATGTTGGAGGTATGGATAAAAAACTGACATTGAAGGCGTGTGGGGTTTTACATCTAATCTTGGAGGGATTAGCTGCTTTACAGTGCCTTTGGCTGTTGGTTAAAATTTGTCCAGCAACTATAGATGTGTCCATCCTCACCTTTCCCTTAGACAAGTTAAGGAAAATAAATTTTCATGACTTCCTTTTACCACAATATCAGGCCCTATAACAGTGACTGCTCACCCAGCGTTTGTGGATGATTTCTATCTCGCCATGTATACGTGAAAGGACAAGCCACCAATGGAACATATTGACAAGATACAAAGGAGAAGACCATACATAATTTAATGTAATTTAATTTAATGTATAATGTATGGTTTACAAACCAACATAACAATTAATATATTGTACACATAAGTAATCAAGTAATATAAGGAACCCATAACTACAACTAGCCTGCTCAGCCAATAACTGACTGAAACGGGACAGCCTGCTCAGCCAATGACTGGCTGTGGAAAAGCTCAGAAACTTAAAGCGCAACTATAAAATATTTTTACAATTTAGTTTTAGTTAGTTTAGGCCATTATAAGAATTTTTGCAATTTAGATTAATTACCTAAATTGAACCGTTTTTTAAATATATGAAGCAGAATGTCCCCTTAGCTGTGTGTTTGTCTCTCTGCTACTTGTGCAAAACTGTCCAGTCCTGCTGAAAATCCGTACATTGCCTGATGGTTTAGACACAGAGCACATAGCAAGAAGTCATTCAGTGCCTGACAGGATCTTATTGGACTGGACCGAACCGGACCCCTCCCCCCTCCAACCCCCGGTGGCATCATCCCTCTCCTGTCTCCTGATCATGCTGCTGTCCCTGCTGGAGCTGGGTGATTGTTACCAGGCTGTGGTAAGCAGCAGACCCCAGCTCTCCTTCCTGACATGTGCTCTGGTGTCTGGTGACAGGTCAAACACCGGAGCACACAGGAGTAGGAGAGCTCCAGTCCCCTCCCGCCCCTCCCCTGCTTCCTCTCACCCCGCACTGGACGGCAGCCCCCTCCTCAGCAGCTCTGGCTCCTCTCCGGTATCTCTGAGTGTTATGGCCCCCGACTCCTGCACTTTGCTTCCATGTGCTCTGGTATCTGTAAGAGCACACAGACAGAGGAGCACTCCGGTCCCCTCCCTCCTCCTCTGGTCGGTCTGACACCCTTTCATTGCTGGTGCTCTCCTGTAGTAAGCAGGAGAGCAGTGCAGTCCTATCTGCCCCTGTCAGGCATCAGAGCACAGAGGGAAGAGTTCTGTGCTCCCCAAGCCCCCACTCCCCTGCATAGTGTTCCACACCTTACTGTAATGCAGCCCTGTATCTAATCCCACTGTGTGGGATACCACCTACAGGGGTGCTGTATCTAATCCCACCGTCCAGTGTGTGTGATACCATCTGCTATGATGTTGTATCTAATCCCACAGTCCAGTGTGTGTGATACCATCTGCTATGATGCTGTATCTAATCCCATTGTCCATTGTGTGCGATACCATCTGCTAAGATAGTGTATCTAATCCCACCGTGCAGTTTGTGTGATACCATCTGCTATGATGCTGTATCTAATCCTACAGTCCAGTTTGTATGATACCATCTCCTATGATGCTGTATCTAATCCTACCGTCCAGTGTGTGTGATACCATCTGCTATGATGCTGTATCTAATCCCATTGTCCAGTGTGTGCAATACCATCTGCTATGATGCTGTATCTAATCCCATCGTCCAGTGTGTGCAATACCATCTGCTATGATGCTGTATCTAATCCCATCGTCCAGTGTGTGCGATACCATCTGCTATGATGCTGTATCTAATCCCACCCTCCAGTGTGTGCGATACCATCTGCTATGATGCTGTATCTAATCCCACCGTCCAGTGTGTGCAATACCATCTGCTATGATGCTGTATGTAATCCTACCGTCCAGTGTGTGTGATACCATCTGCTATGATGCTGTATCTAATCCCATTGTCTAGTGTGTGCGATACCAACTGCTATGATGCTGTATCTAATCCTACCGTCCAGTGTGTGTGATACCATCTGCTATGGCGCTGGTCAGCAGCCAGTGGATGGAGGTACCCAGCAAGATGAGCGAGATAGGGAGGCCACGCCCACTTTCAGCCAGGAGGAGACCACGCCCACTATCTCTCAGCCAGGAGAAAAATTCATTTATTATTCTGAGCCAAACAACTGGGGATATCTCAGCAACCGCACAAGATAGGAACTCAGTTTAGGGCTCTTTTTAAAGGGCAACATGTGGGCTTTTTATTTGAGAAATTTCATTTTTTGGCTACTGAAATTATAGTTACGCTTTAAGAATAGATTAGCAATTTTTTTTTACCACACTGAAACAGCTGAACACTTGCGATCAGTTAGCGGTTTTAGTGCAGTTCATTTAAGGTTCGATTTGGACGAAAAAACTCAGAAATAGATTGAATTCATAGATTTGTTGCAAAAGTGTATTTGAATTTCTTTTTTCATGTGAATGAACCTGCACAAAGTGTTTGCCACAAAAAAAAAAGAAACATTGAAATTAACAAAATTATTCAGTTACATAAATTATTGGAACAAGCTGCCCCATGTTAAATTCCCTGTACTATTCTGCAAAGACTAAATAACAGTCACATGCTGGACTATCAATGTGTATGTTTGAAATACCTATTTAAAGGAATATTTTTACCTCGGCTAATTATGTCCATCCTCAGTATGCACAGGATAAGGTATAAGTAAGAGATTCCATGATCTTGAAATCGGGGATGCTGAAATCCCAGCTAAAAAATTATTTGCAGACCACTGGTGCCATAGAGTTTAAATCGGGTGGTGGTGCACACATGTAATTATCCCAGATGGGAATATCACTTTAAAGGTCAGTAGGATTACTGCGTCATGGTTTAAGTGCATAACCAATTGTTAAAATGACAAAAACGACTTTTACTGTCGGGTAGCTGCTTTTAATTCAAGGTCTGTCCTGGGGTCCATTCGACAGGTGATGCAGTTATTGTCCTAAAAACATCTTTAAAATTTGCAGTGCTATGTCAAATGGCGTGGCCTAGAGTGTCTGTGTCCTAGGCCTGCACTACCTCTCCCTCCCTCCTCCCTGCCCTCCTCATCATTAAGAACTTGTCTGAACACTTGTCTGTTCAGACAAGTGATGATGAGGAGAAGTCCTACCGAGGGGCATTCCTAATGATGAGGAGGGCAGGAAGGAGGAACAGAGGGGCGGTGCAGGCCTAGGGCATAGACACTCTAGGCCACACCAATTTGACACAGCGCTGCAAGTTTAAAAGTTGTTGTTTTTTAGGACAATAACTGCATCATCTGTTGAACGGACCCCAGGACAGATCTTGGCTTGAAAGCAGCTATCTGACCGTACAAGCTGTTTGGAGGGGGCAGATTGTGGTAAACAGAGTCGCTTTAAAGATTTGCTTCTACTTGATACTTGATACTTGAAGTCTACTACAGTAAAATATGTATTTTCTGCATTTGCCAGATACAGTCTTCTCCACCCAAGTAAATGAATGCCACTTCTTGATTATAACCTCCACAGACATACTGAAACAAAGGCTGTTTTTCTGTATCTTTTAGGTACTCATAACCTTATCAGTTACTATTTGTCATACTTGTGATCCTACTTTGCAGCCACAGCGGCTATCTCCCTTATCGCCTTACAATGAAAACAAGTAGCATTAGGAAGTGCTAAGATTACAATCATCCAGAGTTATATAGTAAAGTATAAGAATAGAAGATAAGATTATCTCTCATAGCAGGTTTATTCAAATAATGTAGGGAGTTGTCTATTTATATTGTATCACTGTGACTCCAAAGAGAGAAAGAAAGAGAGAGAGAGAGAGAGAGAGGTCATAATCCTTGTTGAACTGAACCCATCCCCTCTGCTGTGACTGTCTTATCAAGTGATGAGCAAAACTAACAAAATTAATTTTGGGAAATTTTATGTAAATTGGGATGGGCGTGATAGAAATATTACTGGTAAACCCCTTGGTTCTCGGAGAGATAAGCCACAGTCAGAGCTGTGTGGCTGCAGCTTACCCTCCCTTCTTTATAAGGAATACAGGAATAATCAGGAGATCGGGGAGAGGAAGGAAAGATAACTGACACTGAACATTTGTCTGTTCGTTATTGAATGTGTATGGCCACATGAAGGCTACTCTAAGACCTATTTTTTAGAGTATCTTGTCAATAGCAAGGTCACACGTTGTAACAATTGGAGTTGTGGATCCGCTGTAAGACCAATAGTGAAGATGTAAGCTGCAACAGGGAGTGGAGTCTAAGGGGCTAGTCTTCACCAGTGCCTACTGCAAGGTTAAATTGGACTTGCTATGGCAAGCAACCCCTGGTTTGCCTTGCAAGCGGCAGTGGTGAAGGTGCAGCTGGAGACAGGCAGACAGGCAGGCTGGAACACAGCAGGACTCACGACTGGAACCAGGATAGCAGTCACATGTTGCTGGAACCAGGAAGCACGGGCAGGTATAACGGGAGAGCTGGAACCACACACTTATGGGAAGCATGCAGAGGCTCCAACAAGGAATAACAGGGCAGGTGCAGCTTTATAGGGGAGGTGATTAGTGTACAAACCAATTAGGCACCCAATGTCCCCTTAAATCTAGAGCAGCAGGTGCGTGTGAGCCCTAGGACATGGGGATGTGCCCGCCGGCTGAGGAAGCAGGAGAGCAGAGCGGGACCAGGTAAGACACCCACAGGGGCTGAAGAAATAGCAGTGCCAGGCCCCTGCATGTGGGTACTGGTGTCCGCCACAGATACCGGCCTTAGAGGACTGGTGCAGCAGCTTCCTGGAGCACGGGACGCCACCGCAGCCATGACCCGTCTATTTTCCACATATGTAAAAAAAAAAAAAAAAAAAAAAAAAAAAATGAAAAGCATTCAAGGAGTAGAGATGAATGAACAGGGCCAAATTTCAGGTTCGTACAAACCCCAACCATAGGCATTTGACTACCGCTGCCTTCCCGTTCCTTGGGGAAGGTGGAGACAGCTCGAGTACTGCCTGGAAAACAGAGATACAGCCTATTACCTAGGCTGTATCCCTGTTTTACAGGCGGTACTCAGGCTGGGAAGGCAGCAGGAAGGCAGCAGGAGTCAAATGCCAATGGTTTGGGTTCGTACGAACCTGAACTTTGTCCCTGTTCGATCATCTCTATCAAGGAGCACAGCAGCCAGACAATGGTTAACTATGAAGGTATATATCTGGATATCACATTGTGATGGATTTCTACTAAGTATCCTTTGGTTAATTTAACACAGATTTTCAGTAATTTTCTTTTCTGCTTTGTTAAATCCTTTTCATCAACCATAAGTATGAATTAATAAACACGACTTAGCCGAGTCTTCATTTATACAGCGGCGCAGCACATTTTTTTCCACCGTGGTAAAGTCTCGGATTGTACGGCAGATAACTCAGGCTGTGTTTTTATGAGAGTACTGAGAATTCCCCCTCTAAAGAAACAAAGTAGCCGGGAGTTTCATCGACCAACTAACATAAATCCTGCAGGTAAAGCGTTGGGAATTGTTTATTACGCAAGATCGTGGAAAAGAATCTACAATCCATAGAACTCATTAAGTGATGAATTGGATTCTGGAGACTATTGGACAGCCACACAGTGGACTTGGAATTGCTAACATTACAAATAAATCAAAGAAAATTGGATCAAATTTACTCGAAATCACAGAATAAGGGCCACAAGTGCTGATACAAGGGCAGGTTAAAAAACTATCCCGACAAGGATGTAGACAAGCCGCAAAGGTCATACAGGTGCAAAGTACTGATAAACTATCACTTCCACTCCTCTTAATGGGGGGGGGGGGGGCATCATAAATTTTCTGGGTGGGGGTGATTGTTTATTAGTATTTTGCACCAGTGCTCCCATGGTTTGTCTGCATTCTCCACCTGCTCTTGTATAAGCAAGTATAGACTTTTTCTTTTTAAAGGAGCTCCTCCTATTGCATGTCATGTGATCCCCCAAAATGTCTTGCTGAATATCTGTGCCGGCTCACAGAGGGAAGGAGCATTTATATTGATCCATCTATTTATGGCCTTTTAGGCATTAGTAGTTTCAAGTGCTCTCAGGACTGGGGTAGAGATGTGCAGCCGTAAGTAAACCCAAACTCAAAAGGTGCCTATTCTGATAAATGTCACCCCAGCTGGGCCACAGTCCCTTTCTATATAGGTGCAAGCGAGAATCCACCTAGAACCCATGTCCACTAATGCTATATGTAGGGTGGCACACTGTTATCTTGTCATCTTTATTCTAGGTCTAAGGGGTTGATCTGCAAATGAATTACAACTGCTGGTATCTGTGCATTGTGTAGTGGTTCTATTCAGATACAGAAAGCACATGCTGAGGGAATTAAAGGGGTTAAAGGGAACCTGTCACTCCCCGTACCGGGGTGATGCCTGCCCAACCCCCCCGGAGGAGCACGACATACTTACTCCTTCCCCGAAGTCCCGGTCCTGGACCCGCTGCCACTGCCGCCACCGCGATTTCACTGTCGGAAGCCGCGCGCACGTTCTGAGGTGAGTCCGACGCCCATATAGAATGACTGAAGCCGTATTTCTCTATGAGTGTCGGACTCATCCCAGATGAGCGCGCGCACGTCTTCCGATGGCGATATCGCTGCGGCGGAAGCAGGTCCAGGACCAGGACTTCAGGGAAGGAGTAAGTATATGGTGCTCCACCGGGGGGTCGGGCGGGCGTCACCCCGACACGGGGGGGGGGGGGGGGGGGGGGTGACAGGTTCCCTTTAATTGTGTATGTGACAGTCTATACATGCTTGAGAGGAAGTTTGCCAGCCATTGCCCTGCTTCTGGTCCCATCACAGCCCTGCCTAAGGTCTCCTGATTCTCTGGTCCTATAATGTGTCAAGTTACCTCAGGCTCCTCCAACCATTAGGGAGCTCCCTTGTAGTCTAAAAGTAAAGGTGCCTTTTTTAAGGACCTGTCCCTGTGGCTAGTGTCTGAAGTAATTAAGTGCATTATATGTTCCTATTTTCTTCAAGTTCCTGAAAGCCTTCCTATGGCCTGATAAAAGCTCCAAGGGGTTAACTAAATCATCTTAGGGAACCTGATATTTCCACGCTGAGAGGATTATTACTCACAAGTTTGTCCTACCAGTCATACTAGTCTGAGCAAGTGGTTGGAGAAGTTGATATATGCCAATGTACCCTGCTGTTTCTTGCTCCGCCTTCTCAGGATAAGTTGAGGGGCTAGCTCTGCCCAGTCATTCAAACCTGGGGCCCATACAACAGGACTTGCCACTCTGTTTGTACTCAGCCAGCATTGATGGATATCTCCTGACCATGAGTACGAGTTATTCTTATCTATATCTAGAGTATCGCAAACAAGCAAAGGTTGTTAGAATCCCCTAAGGTGCTGTGCGTATTAGAAAAATCCTCTCCAGGTTGTCCCCTGCCAAAAAAACAGAGTCCAGAGACTTTCCAAAACCTCAAGTATTACCCATCTCAGTTCATCTGCTGTGGCAGGATATTCCAAACCCCTTAAAGGGAACTCACTGGCAAAGCTAAATCTCAAGTTCAAAGCTTCACCTTTTAAACATAGTCATTGAAAAGATATTGTACAGTGCCTTATAGAGACTGCTAAGTAAAAGTCATGCCAAACACAGATTTGTTTTGAACTGCACGAAAAATTTGGTGCAGTAGTGAACAAAACTTTTTGCAAAAGTCCAGAGAGGTGTGGGAAGAGGACAGCCTCACATTAAAAAACAAGACAAAAAAGAATATATTCTTACCTGTTCTCGCGCCATCAGCGTCCTCTTGTGGCTCTCTGGTGTCTTCAGCCACCTGTAAAGTGAGGGCCCACTCAACCAAAGACAAGTTGACTGGGGCAGGACAGTACTATGGCCAATGATTGGCTGAGCGTGAGGACGTGAGGAAAGGTAAGTAAAATAAGCAGCCTTTACAGGCCACAATAAAACAGCTACACACCTACAAGCATTTAGCTGTTTTAGTGTGGTTCAATAAAGTTTAGTTCGGTACGAAAGTTTGGGAACCTGCCAAACCGAACTTTTGAAAGGTTCTCTTAGGAAGGAAGGGGGGATAAGGGAGATCAGTGTGGAAACAGAGTGAAAAGCTCACACACAGTTTTTTTGTGTCTTCAGCAGAAATCAGCAGGCTCCGAAATGGTGGAAGGAGCCTAAAAAGGATAATAAGTATAAGTATATTATGCATGGAACAAATTGTTAGTCTCCAGGAGGGGGGATCATTCAACCTGTATTATACCTGACCAGAGTACCCCTTTAATGTGCCATACAGATTGTTGCCACAACTGTTCTTTTACTATACTGCACATTCAGTAGAGAGTTATAATGCTAAGTGATGCCTGATCCTTGTTGCCCAGTGCTCCTTCACCTATACATACACGTCCCTTGATGGATCACTTCTAGAGATGAGCGCAACTCAAGCATGCCTGAGCCCGATTATTCAGCATTTAAATACCAGTGGCTGAAAAAGTTGGGAAAAAACATGGAGACAACCATTGGTCATAGTCTGTATCCATGTTTTCTAGGACTCTCTATGGCTGCACTTAACTTCTTCAGCCAACGGTATTCGAATTCTGAACAATCGGACTCAAGCATGCTCAAATCTGATCATCTATCTATCTGTACCTTGTACTAGAGACCTAACAGTGGTTATCTAACTAATAGCTTCTATGTATAAGTTTCATTACAAGAGATCAATATGATTGTCTACAACTGTAATATAACGCATTTTAAGTCATGTTCTATGACTACAGTAACGATAATTTCTCCCATTAATCATCATAATTTGTCCCATCACTCTGCAAAAAAAGCTATTATGCTCATCAATAGATGAATATAAATGAATTATATATATCTAAGAGCGGAGGCAAATGGAGAGAAACAAAAGCTCCCAGAAAATGACTCTCCGACCACTTAATAGGAAAGTGTTGAGAAATGGGCATTATTACCCGGGATTAAATAGTTTGCCATGTAAATGGACCATAAAGGTCAATGATCATCTCACCGCCCATCACCCTTCATAGCGCTTCCACGATTACAATGGTTTAGCCTCACGCTACGTGTCCATCGATTCCGCAATGTACCCTTTGCTACATTTAGCATCTTAATGTTGTTCTTATGAATGAAGATAGTTATTATCCCCGCGAATTGAGCTGAAACGCTCCAGTTTCTTACTTTCTTGACACGAGTAACTGAAATGGCGATCTCAGGGGGATGGCAGCGCGGCGTATTTCCTTCTCAATAAATAAATAATTCATGAAGATGCTATTACATTCCAAAGCGCTTTATGTTTTCTAGTAACGATTATTGTAGGAGAGATACAAGCTCACAACCAAAATGTTGCACACAAAAGACTGGAAAAAACCCATTCATTATTCTCCATTTTTATTTCATCGTTTGAGAAGTTTTCTAAAGAATATATTTCACTTTAAATTGACTGTTTTCTGGATAGGAGTCAAATATTACTGTCATATAGAAAGACAAACCTCCTCACTTAGGCTTTGTTACCTCTCCAGTTTTATTCTGCTATTGTATCCCAAAATATTACAAACGTGTACGATCGTGTAAACTGTACTGTACAACGTGCTCTGTCTGTATGGTGGTTTCGGCTAAAAGATGGTGGTATATGAGGGTCAATGGGAGCTTGTCAGGTCCACAAGGACTCACAAAGTAGACAGGTCAAGACAACAGCACACTTTGTTTGGAGCAGAGAAAATTAACTTGAGACCTATGTAAATTTTGATTTTCCAGTACCTAATCGGCACGGTCCTTTTTCCAAAATAGCTTCTGCTTTCTGCACTTGGTGCCATTTTCTTCCTGTGCACCAGCCTGGATCTATGCACTGGCCCCTCCCTTTGGTGATGCACATCAATTAGAATCTAGCAGAGCCGCGTCCCCGAGGGGAGTGGATATTGTTACAATAGGGGCGCCGGGCCCGCCTCCCGTTAAACGTGGTAGCTGAGCAGGGTTTGGAAAAAAGGACCATGTCACCAATTCTAATACCTCAAAAAACTTGAGGACAGGAGTGGTGCTGTCTTTGCAAGACAGTAGCTGTGCTTTTACTAGTCCTGGATAACCCCTTTTAGGGTGCATTCACACAAACTCCATTTGTAGAGGATTTCATGCTGCGAGTTTTGCAGGGTACATGCACATTATGGAATGGCGACAGAAAACCCGCTGGAGGTTCCGTTGTCCGTTCATTCTTTGGACGGATGGCAGAATCTGGCAGTGCATAGAATGGAGTCAATGGCACGAGCAGAGACGCACATGGCCGCCAGAGTCCATGAGCGCGTCGCTATTCCGTAGTGTGCACGTACCATTAGAGTCTATAGCCCAGCATTCTTTTGCCCTATCATTTGTAAAAACTTCTGACATGTCATAGCAACATGTCAGAATTGATGGGGTCTGGGTGCTACCACCCACCAATCGAAGCACTCGGCAGCACGCACTCTGCCCCTTCATCTCTGCTATAACTGCAGTCTACGGAATTGTAATGGGAGCCTATGGCACTTCCGCCTGGAAGTTCCATCGGCTCCATTTTAATTCAGTAGACTGCAGTTGTAGCAGAGATGACGGGGCAGAATGAGTGCTGCCGAGTGCTTCTGCCCCTACATTCTAGCGATTAGTGGGGCTCTCAGTCTCCGGACCCCATCAATATTTTACAAATGATAGTTACACTTAAATTCCGCTGTGAAAATCTAGTGACAACTTTCTTTAACTACTTCCATGGAGGGCTGGTAAAAATAATACAGGCATGATGCTTGCCTACTCCCATTCCTCCGGTGTGCTACCGTCTGCTTCTCTGAGTCCCGTCTCACTGATTTGTGGCAGGACAGCGCAGTGATTGGCTGAATGGACTTCCAGTGAGTTGGGTCCTGAAGTAGCAGACGGGAGCACGCTGTAGGAACGGGAGTGGGTAAGCATGATGTCTGCATTATTTTTACCGGTCCGGGGAAATCACAGTGTGAAATCTGCTGCAGATCCGTTGTGTGTGAACCTACCCTTAAGCAATAATTAAAGGTCACCCTGCAGCATTTCACACCCATATTTATTTGGCATCCCCTCCAGCAAGATGGCAGTGTGGTATCTCAGAAAAGGACACGATGTCAGGCCCATTAAAATACAGTATATACAATACTTACATCACATACACAGCACATATATGATAACCATGATGTCTGCAGCCTCAAAGGAGACCCCCGTGCCGGGGTGACAGGCTCCCAACCCCCAGCTAGATCCCCTTATACTGACCTCATCTCGCAGAGTCCCGCTCCCGGAGCCGGTCCCGGAATGGAGATATTCTGGTCAGAAGCCGGCGCGCGCGCTGTGGAGATAGGTCTGGCGTCCATAGAGAATCAATGGAGCCGTGCGCGCGCTGCAGAGATGAGTCCGGCTCCATTTATTCTCTATGGACGCCGGACCTAGCTCCACAGCGCGCACGCCGGCTTCTGACCAGGATATCTCCGTCCTGGGACTCGGCGAGATGAGGTCAGTATAAAGGGATCTAACTGGGAGTCAGGAGCCTGTCACCCCGGCACGGGGGTTGACAGATCCTCTTTAAACAAAAAGACGCCAATAGCAACCAATGAGCTCTCTTAGTTGGCAGATACACACACGTCAAAGGTTTTGATCAGTGGAGTCTGTTGTGTTTAAACCGCCACAAATCATTACATAAAGAAGAGAGAAGAGCTTCTCTAAGTACTTCCCTCCCAGCTTTACTGTGATTTTCACCTCACTGCACGAATCGGTCTTCATAGACTTAAAATGGAGGCTTTCTTCTGCAGCAAGATGAAGTGATGCACTTGGCAGAGTGCTTCTCCCAGCTCTGTCTATGATCAATGGGGGTCTAAACAAGCAGACTATAAAAACCTTTCATATATCAAAAGGTTTTTGTTTTTTTTAAAATAAAGGGACACCTTTTCCCTATCTATCTTTTAAAAAAAAAATATATATATATCTTCATGACAAGTGTTACCATAGGATCCTGCTTTATTTTAATAGTGTGTAAAAAGAAAATAAATAAACAAATAAATAAATAAATAAATAATACACTGCATTAAGACTAGTAGGCAAATAAAATCGCAGATCTGGTTATTTTGTGTAGTTGGAGTATCACAGGTCAGACTGATGTCTTTCTGGTTTTTACTCCTAAAATAGCAGCTTCAGCCCAGGGCTCTAGTCTGCCACGTGTCCCCCAGCCATACAGTTTGTGTTGGTATCATCATCAGCTGTCTTGCAAAATCTGCAAAATGCCCAGAGAGTATACACAGCTTCTCCTAGCAGAGAACAATAACATGAGTCTTTACAGGATGATGTCACTTGTTGAAGCCAGAGGTTAGAATAGCGCAGCCCGTCCATTGTGTTCAGAGCACAGCAGCTCAGATGGTCTGTCACAATGTGTAAAAGTATCTGGACTTTAAGTGTTTTTACCCATAGCATTAGCACATCCCATGTGATCCGAACTAACAAAGATCTATCGAACAGCTGAGCTGCTTTTAACAGCATTTAGAGATACGCTTTACAGCAAGCCCCATGGGCATACAAAATAATAGTCTGGAGCTGACCCTATAGACTTCTATGAATATGTTTTCTAGGTATGCTTTGTGACCAGTGCAGAAGTCAGTGTGCAGGGAGGAGGTGCAGAGCTTTGACAGTCACCTATTGCCGCGGTGGGGAACCTTTGCCCCTCCAGCGGTTGCAAAACTATTATTCCCATTATAATAGGAATTGTGGTTTTGCAACAGGCAAAGGCCTGAAGGGTTCCTATCCCTGACCTATTGGGGTTGGCCTGATCCCATATTATCTATATACTATTGTCACCTTTCATTTTAATTTTACCTGTGAGGATAAGAAGGGAGAATATAAAGTTTATTATTAGGCTTTTCTGATAGCATAGCACCCCCAAGACTTGGCTGCTTTCTTCTAAAAATAGCACTTCTTCTCTCCCCAGTATGGTTGTGGTTTTGCAGCTTAGTTCCATTAAAATTCCATTATTGAGAAAGCAGCTACATGTTGGTATGTTTTTCTAAACCTGGGTAACCCAAGTGGCAGCAGTAGGGGGTGACATGGCCCCTCTGTTGCCACCAATGGCTGTATTGGGAAGTGCAGGGCTGCACAAACCCTGCTCCTGGCACAGTTACATATCTGCGATCCTGAGCCTCTTCTAATGTATACTCTAATAAGTTAGCATTAGAATAGACATTAAAGAGACTATGTTAGGAGGTTTATGGTGTCCAATCTCAGGGTAGCATAAACTAGTGACAGAGAAGCAGAACAGAATGATGTATCACTTCCATTGTTCTGTGCAGCTGATCCAGAGATATCCCCCTAAATAAAATGGAAATAAGTAGTCCTCTCCATTATGTGCATGAGCTCAGTGATCCTGGATATTCATGAGAAACAGAAAACTCTGCCCACCAGCTGCTAATTGGCAGTTATCTATCCATGCTGTGTATAGGCAGTCACCTGTCAATCAGCAGCTGGAGGGCGGGGGGAAAGGTGTGGCAAGAATCCTATTCTCTTACATATTAGAACAGCTGAACAAAATGATGTAAGTAATACACTGATCTGTTCGGCATTTCCGTCACTAGTTTATGGTGCCCTCATTTAAGGCAGCATAAACTTAGTGACAGATTCCCTTTAAGGTTGGGGTAGCTTTCTGTGTCAATTGTGCTTCAACCATGACAGCCTGTGAAAGTGATAGTGGTGGTAACATGTATAAGTATAGACACCAGAGGAGGCAGCAGCAATCAGTATATGTAACTGTGCTAGGGCCAGGGTTTGTACAGCCCTGCAGTTCCCGGCACAACCACTGGTGGCAGCAGAGGTCTGTGTTTACTCTTTCTGTTGCCAGTAAATGTAAAAATGTGAATAAAATAAATAAACAGAAAAAAAGTTACAATATTATATAATAAATCCATATTACAGAATTATTTAACTTAAGTTATTATATACCGGAATACCCTTTTCTAAGAATATTTGCAGGTGATTTTTTTGGAGACCTGCTCTTGACTTGACTTTGTGTTTATGTAAGAGAACGCTGTCCTCATCTGCTTCCCGCTCTTCTCTGCCTTTTCTACTAAGATCTATGCTTAAAATTTAAGGTGCTAAGTAGTCAAGGATACTTCAGTCCAAGAGTCTGCATTTCATTAAGAGAAAGAACGGAGAGAACCTTCTGTACATGAACCTGAAATTTTTATGCTCTGTGACTTGTCGCATCTAATGTATTTTCCCCGGCACGATCTGTGTAAAGTCACTTGAGTGCAGCATATTTTACTGCAAATATCTAAACAGTAATACTGACTGTAATAGCCGGGATAAGCTATGTCACCTCACACAATCTGAGAGGATCAAAATGTGATTTGTGCCGACGCAGATGCACAGTTAACGGCACAAACCTTCTTGAGAAAGTGAATTAGGGAAATTCTTAACCAGCTTACTATTGACCCGATGCACTTACACTGGAAGCAATTTAAAAATTACTTTTCAAAACTCAACCTCCAATGTTTTAAGTGACTGATATAATTGTAGCTCATGTAAAACTCCCCCCCACAAAAAAAAAAAAAAAAAAAAACTGAGACAGTGGAGCTCATCAGGGCTTTGACCCAAATTCAGCTCGGGCATGTAAAATATAAAATCTAGTCGCACTCTTGTGGGTTTTAGCTAAAGATGAGAAAACTTTTGAAAGTTCGGTTTGTCATGATTTAACGAACTTTAAAGAAAAGTTCAAGTTCCTCCAAACCGAAGCTTAAATGAGCTGCACTAAAACAGCTAAACTATTGCAGGTGTTTAGCTGTTTAGTGCAGTTCAACAAGTTCACTCATCAATACTTACCTGTTTCTGCTCCCCTGTGTCCTCTGCTGATTTCCATTTCCTGACTGAGACTAGAGTGACAGCCCACACAGCCAATCACTGGCTGGGGTACTTTCCTGTCTCAGTCGGTCAGTAATTGGCTAAGTGGGCAGTCACTCTTGCCTCAAGACTGAGACAGCCCTGTGGCCAGTGATTGGCTAAGTGTGCTCAGAAAAGAAAGTCTGCTCCACCAATAGGTGATTGGCTGAGCAGGCTGGAGGTGGCTGCGATCAGTGGGGGGCACTGAAGACCCATAGGAGGACACTGTGGGGGCAGACAGGTAAGCCTAGACTATTTATTGTTTTCTATGTGAACTAAAATGCCATGTTTACAAACTCGTTACAAACTTTGCTAAAAGGAAACTTTTAGCAAATTTTGTATCAATTCTCGGTTATTGAAGTCGGTTCGCTCATCTCTAGTTATAGCTGATTTCAGTGTATGTCACATTTCCAGAATTTGGCAAGTGTATAGACAAAAACAGCGACACCATATAAAATTTAAAGGGAAACTATCAACAGGTTAGAATATAACTAGAGATGAGTGAACTTGCCGGATTTCTGGTTCGTATGCCATTGCCATTGGCTGTGTCCCAGTTTTTTAGGCGTTCCTTACGCTGTATCCACCCGCTGCACGGAGAGAACAGACAGCGGGAATCAGACGCCGAGATTTCTGGTTCATATGAACCAGAAATCCGGCAAGTTCGCTCATCTCTAAATATAACCTGCTGATATGTCCCTATTGTGCACAGGGCACAAAGGATAAAGGTATTACAGGTCCCCCTGTAGGTGTATCCTACAGGTTCCATACAGAAGCAGGGACTCCTCTCTTTTGACACAAGCCTCTGCTCCTATACATACATTGGGAGAGATTTATCAAACATGATGTAACGTGTACATGGCTCATTTGCCCATAGCAACCAATCAGATTCCACCTTTCATTTTCCAAAGAGAAATCTCCCCCATTGTGTAGACAATTACGGGATATTGAAGGCACTTCTGAGTGCAAATTGGGATACAAATTGGAAACAAATCTTATAAATTAGACCTGAATTGAATCTTAGGCGATGAGCTCATCTCTTGCTAGAGTTGTAACTTTTTTCCCCATTATCCATAACTTCTTTCAAACATATTTTCAGCAGTAGTGAAGAAAGTTGAGATTGAACTATGTGGCTTTTCGTGCCCTCATCCTTTTCTATTAATCCTGTGATTAACAATTGAAAAATATGTCAGTCTGGGGCTGATTGATCATTGGCTCAGCACAGCCAAATGAGATAAAAGCAAAGAAATGCAATCATGTGGCATTGTCTTCTTACTTAAAGAGAGAGAGAGATAAAAAGCCGAAAGAACAAAATGGAAAGGTAGCTAAAACCTATTATAATAATGTAATGTATAACTGATCTCCAATGTCATTGGGAACGCAAGGAGTCCTCATTTTAGAACTGCTATGTGACAAAAATATTTTGTGATATTGTACTTTACTTTTTGGAGTTCTTTTGCATTTGCTACCGTTGTTAGGGAAGACAATGTACAGGACTAATTTATTGGATAGAACTAAAGATAATAACGGAAAATCTCATTAGTAGAAACTATAGTTTTCCAGCCCACAAGCTAATTTCATGATTATAGGGCTATGTTGACATTTTTAAGGGGTAGTTCACCATATATTTTCTTTCAAATCAACTGGTCCCAGCAAGTGCCAGAGATTTGTATTTTACTTCTATTAAAAAAATCTTAAGTCTTCCAGTACTTATCAGCTGCTGTACATCCTGCAGGAAGTGGTGTATTCTTTACAGTCTGACACAGTGCTCTCTGTTGCCACCTCTGTTCATGTCAGGAACTGTCCACCGCAGTAGCAAATGGCCATATAAAACCTCTCCTCCTCTTCAGACTGGAAAGAGTACCACTTTCTGCAGGATAATACAGTTTTTCTTGCTATCTTGTTTTCTGGATTACCTGACCTTTGCTACCTGTGCCTTGACTATCCTGTTTTTTCCGCCTGCCCTGACCTTTTGGCTTTGTTTCTGGACCATTCTTTGGATCACATTTCTGTACCTCTGCTGCCTGTTTGCTGTGACCTCGGATTGCTAACCACCCATTTCTGTTGTCTGTCTTGTCTGTGTTGTGTATTATCACTTAAATTCAAGTCAGGGACTGTCGCCCAGTCGCCTGCAGCTGCCTAGGACTGATAGAGGCAAGTAGGCGAGAACAGTGTTGGGGGGGAATAGTGCAAGGTCCACCATCTACGTCTTCCCCTTCCCTTTCATGACCGATTGGTAACTCTAGTTTCTGACACACATCTTCTCTTCACATGTTAGTTAATAACTATAAAAATGTTAATGCATTTCATAAAATGACACAAATCTGATAAAATCTGAAATTATATTTAGAACGTATATTATGTCGTGAGGAAACCTTTTACCAGATTTTCTTGTGTAAAAAAGATTAGTTCCTAATTTACTTCTATATTTAGCAAATTGAAAGCTAAGCGTATAGATTTCTATTCAGTTCACTATGGGCTTTATACTAATTAGGCAGAATTTTTCTTTAGGATGTAATTTTATTGAAAAGTAGTTTATTAACTGAAAGTTAGAATTGTAGAAAGGAAGTCAGGGTCAGTTAGGAGACATTACAGTACATCGGTCATTTCATTAGAATGTTATTCTACCAGAGTTTTTAATCTGAACCCGACACTGAAGTCACTCTATCCGTATTATCAAACTAAAACGCCAGAAATTCCTTGTATTTCTCAAAATCGTTCTTCAAACTTTTCATAACCTCTTGACTTATTATCATATTATAACCTCTTCCCTCCATTCACGTCCAGTACTTGTCCACCTATTTATGAACAACTTGGAGCAAAATAAATTTGTAGCTTGTTCTTATTGCTTAGTTGCACAAAGCCTGGCTAGAGTCCTATTTAGTTTCTAGTCTAAGGCTATGGGGTCCTTGTGCAGTTTACCCCAACATATAATTCTTCCTAACTTCTATTAGCAACAAACTATGCTCTAGCACTTACATGGAGCAATGAACTCAGATGGAGATGTTTACTCCAAAATGATTTGAATTGAACTTTCTCAAATCGTCCCTCCCCGGGGAGTATGGGCTAGGTTGCCATTTTATAGTAAATTGTTAACTGTACAGTATTAGTAACTTACTTACTGCACTTACTGACAGCAGCAACCGGTGTACATAGAGCTAAAACCAGACACTCCTGTGTAATCCTGGTCTGCGATCCTGTCCATTAGATGGTCAAGCATGGAGGAGCATGTGACCATGCCTCTTTCTCTCTGTCCTCCATGGGCATATACAGGTTCAGTGGACGACACTGATGGAGGTTCATGGTATGCTCCTCAATGCTGGCCATCTTATGGACAGAATCAACATTCAGCAGACAGACCAGGACAACACAGCTTTAGGCCATGTTCCCACAACGTAAGTTCTGTACTAATCTCGACCATTGTTGCTGTGATTGGTACGAAACCTACTTTGTGCTGCAGGCCCGAGGGAATCCCGGCCGGAGTGTATACACACGTTATATACTCCGTCTGGGATCCCTATCGGCGCTGTAGAAAACTGACATGTCAGTTTTCTGTGGCCGCTATTCATTGAAGACATCGTATGACAAGTTATCTAGACACTTTTGTTGGCTTTTGTTTCAACAAATTGTTTGGGATGAGGAAATCTTCATTGTTGCTTCTTCTTAAATGCCCCATGATATATTATCGCTGAAGTGCACACTTTTTATGTTTTCTATAAATTTCACCAGCAAGTCAGATATCCCTACCTTTTTCTGAGCCACTGAAATGTAATGACTATTCATAGAAGAAACTCGTGGAGCACTAACTTCACCTTAATCTTGGATGCTACTGAAATCAATTTTTTAATTAGATTATGAACGCTCAAAAACAACACCTTCAGGACCGATCTTTTTTAAACTTGATTTTTCCATCAAACGTAGTTAACCTTGAAAACATCCTGGCTAATCAGTTTAAAAGGATTAGAAAAAAAAAACTGTACGCTAACGTCAGACTTCAAAGTACAGGAAAAAGTTTTGGAAATTTGTTTAACGGAGAAAAGATAACTGAATCCGTTGATCAAAGATTTAAGGAAAACTCTTAATCTTAAGCAGGAATGAGTCAACCTTGTTGAAAGGAACAACAAAGGAGCCTCCGAGCATCAACTTTCTTTGTGACGCCTTATGCAGCACCTCAATTATCTGTGCTCAGGACCAATTCAAATCCATTATGTGTAAGGAGTTGTTGGAAAAAAAGGATATGCAAAATAGCTCTCACACCTCTTGAGCAAATAGACGTCCCTTCAAGTCAAGTCTCACTCAATCTAGGAGCCTAAGAATATTGACTGGGGATTTTTATGCTAAGCCAAACAATCTCTCCAAAAGGAAGCAGACAAAGGGGTACCAATTCTCCTTAAAGAGAGGTCGTCATAAAGACATGTGGAGACTTACAGACCATTGCAGCTCCTCTGAGAATTCTGGGAAGAAAGCAAAATAGCTCTCACACCTCTTGAGCAAAGAGATGTCCTTTCAAGTCAAGTCTCATATTATTGTTGTTTTTGGCTGATAGTTGCTCCACTATTGGCCGTTTGATAAATGCTAAGAAGAATACTCCTGATTTACCTATATATGTGGCAATGTTTTTGTTTTTGTTTTTTGTTTTGTTTTGTTCTTTTCTTACATACAGTATACAGAAATCAAAGCAGGACTTGTCCACTCATCATATCACTGGTCACTGTGGTTTTCTGTCTTGGACAGTAGTTGGGTAAACGGGCAGGTCCTGCTTCCATCTCTTGCCTCAGAAATAAGCATATAAGCAGCAGCTGGCTATCAAGAACCAGTCGGTGCTAAGCACCAGGGAACAGGCCAAGTATCCATGGTCAGAAAGCTGGATTATCAGCAGGAGAATCAGCACAATACAAGGTATGATACAGGTATCATAGTCTGACAAAAAAAATTATAATCAAAATCAGCAATAGAATCCAAATCAGCAATAGAAGAGGCACACGGTACAGACAAGGGACAGGCAGAATGCTTAATCTGAAGAACAGGCACAAGTCTGGATATTAGTTAAAGAAGGGACTGCTGGAGATGGTTGAAATAGGTGTAGGTGGCCAGAAGTGTCATTGCAGAAGAAGGAAGAAGACGGCAGGAGATACAAGCATCCCCAGGATCAGGAATGGGAATAGGATGGCAATGCTGTTGGTGAGTGTCATCAGACATTGTTACAAAAAAAAAAAAAATTATATATATATATATATATATATATATATATATATATACACACGCACACACACACACACACGGTAAGTCAAGGACAACCTTTAAAGGGGTAGTGCGGCGGTAAAGAATTATTGACAGAATAACACACATTACACACATTGGCTGAGCATAACTGTGCTCAGCCAATCGCGGCTGAGCAGCCGATGACGCAGCGGCGTCATCAGCTGCTTAGCCGCGATTGGCTGAGCCAAACTGTGCTCAGCCAATCGCGGCTGAGCATCTGATGACGCTGAAGAGCGCGGCCGGCACTCAGGACGCTCGGAGGGATTTGGCCCGACCACCCGAAGACGACATCGCAGATTGAAGATCGGAGACGAGTCGGCACGTGACAGGTATGTATAGCGCACCACACTTCCGGGTACACGGGTGGGGGTGGTGGGACACGGGGAAGGGGGCCATTCACAGACATAACATACATTACAAAGTTGTATAACTTTGTAATGTGTGTTATTCTGTCAATAATTCTTTACCGCCGCACTACCCCTTTAATTTCAGAAAATATCTGAATATCCCAGCAAGTAATGGGTGAGGAAGTCTATTTTTTAGACATAGATGCCATCTTGAAAGCCTCCATATGGGATCAAGGGCACTTATTGGGAAGGTAGTCATGCAACATATCAAGGAATATAAAACTTGTCTCAGAAATTGATTGCCACCATCAGATTTGCAATACCACCTCTGGTTCCAAAGATATCAACACAGGAAGTTCTCACGTGGGTTTATAATGATTGGATCCAGTGTAACCAGCTCGGTGCTCAGCAGAGCTGTCCTTGGTGCTGAACAAAGCTGAAGGGGGTTTTGGTTTTGTGTTTATATTGTTGGATCAACACATTATAGATTGTACATTGCAAATTGGATCTCTTCCCAGTATTGTGACATCCACAACATTTATTTAAAATCGCAGTCTTAAATAATAGTTTTCCATCTAGACAGTTTTCAGCATACTCAATTACAGTATATACAAATATACAGTAATGATGACGCTAATTGTTTTATTGGCCCGGCAGTTGGCCTATCAGCCTGCTGCCTTTTAATTCAGTCCCAGTCCATGCCACTCTGCTCCGGGTGCCAGGGAAAAGCTGGATTCAGCTCCTCCCAGTTTCCCGGGACTGGATCCAGCTTTTCCAGGCACCTGGAGAGGAGCGTCACAGAACAGCACATAGTGTCAATGAGCTAACAAAGAAATTTGCTTCGTTATTACTGTATATTCCTTCATCTCTATTTACTTACCCTATGTCCCTGCCTGTTTAGACCCCATTGCAGTCTTCTGCCCACAACATATGGCCAAGACTGTGATTTTGGCCATGATTCAGTGCTTGAATTGTATGTTTTCCTTGTACTAGTCTGAAGTCTGTCAGATTCTTGTATTTGCTGTGAAGCAATTGACAGGTTTCCACCGCACTCATCAGTTTTTTTTCTGCTAGCCCTAGTGTTGGGCTGCAGATAGTTTAGACTAAGTAGTGATGAACAGTTGCCTTTGCCACTCATCTCCCTTCCCTGTCAGTCGGTGTTCTGTGTAATCTGGACAGGAGAGGGCTGGTCCAACCACGCCCTGGACTGGGACTTGGCTTGACCTGTATCTCCCTAACTATTCTTTACTGTGGTTGTCTGTCTTGTCTACTGCTGTGTTTTACTTGACGAGCGAAAGTAACATCACCCAGTTGTCGTCGATCACCTAGGAATTGGCTAAAAAGTAGGCAGAGACAGTCTTGAGGAGCCTAGCGCTAGGGCTCACACTGTCTATCTCCTACTGTCCTCTATCCAGATCCCTGGTTCCCTTACACTGCTCCACTTTTTCATATTTGGTGTCTCCCCCTTATGGTTACCACAGTGCTTTAATTCTGGTACAGGGCACTATAACTATGTCATGGCATCCTGTTTGACCCTTAGGGTGTGGCATATTTTAAGTCTTTTCCCTTTCATTGACATTGCTGTGTAAAGGCTTATTGTATTGGGGATGTATGTTTTTTTAATGTCATTTTGCAGTTATATATAAATTAGTGGGCGATAAATGAAATAATTTCCTCCATTGTCGGAATGCAATGATCGAGGGGAAACCTTGCATGTGATTGTGTGGGGACAGCTGTTATGGCCGCACAATCACAGAACCAAACAGTTGCCCGAGTGGGATGAGATGGAAGTGGCTCCAATATGGAAGTTGATGGTGAAGGCTGCAGCCTCGTACAGAACATCTCTACATCTTAAAACAGATGAAGAAAAATATGGTGTATTAACTAGATCTCATTAGGCCAGCTTAAGCGTAAAATGGAAAGTTTACAACAGTTTGAGACACTCTGCCATATGCTAGTGGTAGAAATCCTGCGTCCTATGTCTAAGAGTGTGCATTAACATAATGATCGCATTTCTGTCTCTGTTACGCTTAATTATGAAACCATCTGTGTTTTGAAAAATGTAGAAGTTGGATCTGAGCAAATGTTAGCCACAAAATGTCAACGCGGAGACATTTTTCAGAAACAGTTTTCTTTGATATGTCTCTGTTCCTTAGTTATACCGTAAGGACTCGTTCACACCACATTTTATGCCTTGAGGGCCCAGACGCATCAAAAAAGGGTCAAAATCACTTCCTGATGTATCCCTGCTCGGTTCAGCTCAGGACCCCATGCGTTTCAATGACCCTTACATAGTCAGCTGGTAACTCTGTTCTAGTTATTTTCTGATCATGTCCAAGTTTTGTGTCAGACTGAAAAGTGCAGCAATCCAGGCTTCTCATCCCGAGCCAAAATGCAGATACACAAAATTTACCTGACTACGTTTAGGCCATCAAAATGAATGGGATACGAGTTGACCGGAGGTATATTTCATTATGTTATTCTAATAGTTTCCTGATGTCTCCTTGGATTCACAAGTCATGAGCCCTGAGGCACTCTGCTGGAAATTACAAAACCTTTTGTGCAAATCAGTGGTTTTATTTAAAGGGGTACTCCAGGTAAAAACAGCTTTCCCCTATGCACAGGATAAGTAGAAGATTACGGGGGTCCGAGCTCTGTACCCCCTACTGATCTCCGTATAGGGCCAGCAGCTTCTGTGTAATGAATATAACCGTGGGTACGGCACTTAATTTCTATGGAGTGACAAAAAGAGCCAAGTACGCCAGAAGAGCCCCGTACTCGGCTCTTTCCATTGGCTCCATAGAAATGAATAGAGCCACAGGTCCCGATACGGAGAAACTGGGGCCCAATCACCAGGGGAGTACAAAGGTCAGACCTCTTTTACAGATGGAAACCTCTTTAATCTTGACAAAGGGTTGCATTGCACACTTAATGGTTTAAGTAAATAGTTACATAGTAAGGTTGAAAGAAGACACATGTCCATCAAGATCAACCAAGGGAAAAACTCAAACTCAAGTCACTTAAACACTTAAATGGGTTATCCGGCCTTATAAAGATCTTATGCTGACCTCTCTGTTCTACCCTGGTGTCCTGTTACGGCGTCTCTGGTGTCTCCGCTGACTGCAGCTTTCACCAGTTTTGAGACTATCACATCTTGTGAGTGACAGCCCGTACAGCAAATTACTGTGATTGGTTGAGCAGGCTGTCAGTCCCGAGATGAGTTCCATTCGGAAGTGGCAGTGGCCAAAGTCAGTATCTACACTGGAGACGTCGCAACAGGACACCGAGGTAGCACAAAGAGCTAAGCATAAGATGGTTAATATTTATTAGATCTTTTCGAACAGGGCAGCAATATATAAAAAAAAAATGTAACGCCAGCTAATCCCTCTTGGGGTTGTGACTCCCATTTGAGATGAAACACCTGAGGAAAACCAAAATTTTTCAGAGAGATCTCATCACCATAAAGATCTCTTTACCACAGCTGAAAGAGCAATGAAATATGCTGGAAGGAAACTTAGTCAGCACCCAGCCAATATGTTCATGCTTCTAGGCCTTTTGCCAGGTATATAGAACGCAAAGATGAAAGCCCCTTGATTCTGGGGTAGACATATAGAAGAAAAAAATGGATTATTTCAGCTCATACAATTAATTCAAACTTAAATGCAAATCATTAAAATAACCAACGCGTTTCAAACCTGCCCGATTCTTAGTCATGGTATTTGGGTCTGAATAAGTCTGGCATGATAACCACCTGTAAGGTTGCCATGGAGTTAAATTCAACTCTTGGACAGCATCTCTGTGAGGAGCGTGTGAGGAGCGCTGCTGCTGTTGCAGAGATGCTGTCCAAGAGTTGAATTTAACTCCATGGCAACCTTACAGGTGGTTATCATGCCAGACTTATTCAGACCCAGATACCATGACTAAGATCCGGGAAGGTTTGAAACGCGTTGGTTATTTTAAAGATTTGAAATCAAGTTTGAATTAATTTTATGAGCTGAAGAAATCCAGTTTTTGTTTTACAGTAAATCAAATATGCTACAAATCTCCAGATGACAGTCGACAATAGCCCGAATTTTCTGTGGGTCTATGGGAGGCTACCCCCTATCACTTTTTCTATATAATAACCAGAAAAATAAAAAGCTTACTATCCCAAGGTAGGGAAGTAAAAATTATAATGTGCTTTGTCCCTTCCTCAGATCCAGATATCGCTAGAGAAATGGGAAAAAAAGCTATATTTCCATATTTTTGGTCCCGTCACAGACCCCTTTTTGCTCCTCCAATTCCACCTCCACTTTTCTTCTTCTGTCTGCTTCTGAGATGAAAGTTCGGAACATGATCTGCCCATTCAGCCACACTGCGTTTTTGCAATCCATTTTTTTATCCAAATTATGAAAAAAAAAATAGTCATTTGTGAGCATCCGTTTTCCCTTGACTTCCATTATATATATATATATATATATATATATATATATATATATATATTTTTTTTTATGTAAAAAAAAAAACAGATTAGAACACTTTTTTCAGCGGACACAAAAATATGGTCAACCACTTTTTTATCTACGCTAAAAAAAAAAAAGGATGCGTTTTGAGCTGGTTTTGATCTTCTTTTAATAATGGAAGTCAATAGAAAAATGAATCAAAACGGATGCTCGCAAATGCATGTGATTTTTCATCCGTTGTTTTGCATAAAAAGAGGTTATGCAAAAAAAAAAAAAAAAAGGATAAAAATTTTTTATGATAAAATGGATAAAAAAAAAAATATAGCAAAAACGCAGTGTGAACTCAGACTAACTGTCTGCTCCATCTTACCCATTGGCTGAGTGGTCAGATCCTGCTCTGAGCTCTTGTCTTGGAACCAGGTAGAAGAGACAAGCATTGGGAGACTGGAAGGAGTCAAAAGTGACCTGCATTGTGACCATTGGTAGGAAAGTATAGCTTTGCGCCCTTTGGTCGGTTTACACTACGTATATTTCAGTCAGTATTGTGGTCCTCATATTGCAACCAAAACCAGGAGTGGATTAAAAACACAGAAAGGATCTGTCCACACAATGGTGAAATTGAGTGGATGGCCGCCATATAACAGTAAATAACGGCCATTATTTCAATATAACAGCCGTTGTTTTAAAATAACAGCAAATATTTGCCATTAAATGGCGGCCATCCACTCAATTTCACTATTGTGTGAACAGATCCTTTCTGTGTTTTCAATTCACTCCTGGTTTTGGTTGCAATATGAGGACCACAATACTGACTGAAATATACGTAGTGTGAACCCAGCCCCACTCTACAAGCCCAGCAATATATACATTTTTTGGCCACAATAAAATACCCTTGGGATTTAAAGAGAGTCTTGATCTTTTCAAGCAAACATATCGCAGGCAAATAAACGGCCATTGGAATTTAGAACTAATATAATTGTAACATAAATTCCTTACACCTATAATTCCCATGTATCTGCATAAAGGATTTGCTTAATTTACTGTCAAATTTCTTGGAGACCATAAATTAAAGTCTCCCTCAATAAATATAACCGAGAAGCAATTAGGAGCTTGTTAAATTTTCTGGAGCATCAGCGGACATGACGGAATGGAGAGAACAAACAAATGAATTGATTTCTTTCATGGTTTCTCCTTTAATCTCTTCTTAGTTATTGTAAATTTTTATTACCTAAGAAAGAAATTAGGTATTTGTTGCTTTTTTTTTTTTTTATAAATGTTTAATTTTATTTCTGTCCAAGAAATATTTCCTATTTTCTTTGAAAATATTACATCATTTTAAGAGACACTAACCATAATTTTTACTTCCATAAGTTTCTGCAGCGACACTAACTTTCCCCTTCTGCAGTTAGAAGTTGAAGAAAGTGCTGACTTCTACTGTTAATTTAGATCTGTAAATTACTTCTAGTTAGAAAACTCAATCTTCCAGTGCTTATCAGCTGCTGTATGTCCTGCAGGAAGTGGTTTATTCTTTCCATTCTGGAGAGCAGGAGAGGTTTTCTATGGGGATTTGCTGCTGCTCTGCACAGTTCATGTCATGGACAGAGGTGGCAGCAGAGAGCACTGTGTCAGACTGGAAAGTTTTACACGTACCCTATGGGGTTGTTCACACAGGCAACATCTGCATCATAACTTCCAGCAATGTGCTGATTTTGGTCCAGATTTTGAAGTTAATTTTTAAGCAGATTTTTAAAACTCCCACTTAGAGATGAGCAAAGCGAATCTGGCAAATCAAAATTTGCTGTGAATCAGGCAGTCAATTTTCTTCGTTCTGTGAAGCAAATTCCCGCCAATTTGCTATGGAACAACAAAATGGCGGCTGCACATGCTCACTGGAGTGGCACAGGGCGGGACAAAGGGAAACTATATTCCTTAGCGCCCGTCCAATCAGCGTCAGGGCCCTGTGTGATGTCAGCCCCTCCCAGTCTATATAAGGAGGTTCGGTAACGGAGGTGGCCAGTCGGCTGTGTGTGGAGGAGAGAGCAGGATGGCAGCAGGTAGTTACAGCAGAGCAGGGAGAGACTAACAGAGGGATATAATGGACAGAGAGGAGAAGATAGAGGGCTGATTGTGGGGGATTTTTTGTTGTAGCTGCCAACCAAGTGTCCAGTTTTCCAAGTAACTGGGTGCCTATAGCAATTCACTGGGACCAGTGAAGACACAGTCAGTATTATTCACTCACTGGGCACTGTAAACTCCTATTGAGTTATACCAATTTACCGGGATCAGAGACTGGAGTGTGCGCCTTACATTATCAATGCTTGCACTCCACTCGTACTGTATTATACAAGTTGGGTTTTATTAGATTGGCTGATTGACTTTTTTTTCAATTGTGATTTACCAGTTTTTGACACTTTTACAAGAATACACGTTAACAAATTGGTCCTTCAGTGATAGCCCCAGTACTGTAGCTACTTTACTTTGGCTGTTTTCATTAAGATTCTATTTGCAAATATTAACAAATCTGACCCAAAATTTGCAATACTTGCAAAACGAATTTCCGTCTGCTTCGCCCATCTCTACTCCCACTGATTTTTTTTTTTGAAAATATTTTTATTTGCATTTTTAAGAAGACCACAGGAACACAAATAATATTACTCCCATTGATTTCAATGTACAGGGTATCGTTTCACTTTCCCCTTCAAATTTCCTCTTGTGAAGGCCACATAAGATCCACACTTCGAAGGGAAGCCAGAAAGATACTATATAAAATTTCAATTCCAGGGACATTCGCCACTAAAGATTCTTTTTAGCTTAAATAAAAATAGATTTTTATTTATTGCCTTTGTAGTCACAAGTTAAGACAGATTGTCATTGCATCAGATCACTAGTATACCAAGTATATCATGCCATGTGTGCTGGGCTAAATTTAATGCAATCTGTGCCGGAAAATGCAAGAATCCAATGACAGCATTGATAAATCTCCTCCTGTATAAAAGAAAATTGCATGGATGATAAGGACATAAAGTCACAACCTAGAGGTGGCAGGAAATAACTGGGGATTTTCCCATCCAATGCACAAAAAGAGCGTCTTATTCTCTGTTGTGGTTGGTTTATATATTTCTGTCCTGTGTAAAAATTACATTCAGTAGGATTTCTCCACAAAGCATTTTGGGCCAACCAGGTTATTTTGTTAAAGGGATTCTCCGACTAATAGGCATAGGCCATCAATATATTATAGGGATCCACACCTGGAACCCCCACTGATTAGATGATCATGCTTGTAGTACACAATAATGAGGTCAGAAGCAGTTTTCTCTGGTTATTGTGTAGTGATGTTCCATGTTACTATATCTTAGGTCCCATTGATATGAATGGGAGCTCAGCTGCAAAAATGCAGGGGCATAATTATATAGTGAATAGAGCCAACTGCTTCTGGCCTCCTTCACTATGTACTGGGGCACCGAACAGCTGGGGTGCTAAATGTCCGCATGCTGCTGATCACCTATTGATTACCTATCCTGATGATAGGCCATCAATCAAAAAACGTGTTTAACCCCTTAGCGTCCCATGACGTACCTGGTACGTCATGGTGCCGCGGGGGGTGTTCAGAGCAGGGTCCCGCCGCGCTACAGAAACATGGCCACTTTCCCCCTACTGTTGTCTCCAGTTTGGGTGGGGTTTTGAAACTTAGTTCCATTAAAGTAAATGGAGCTTAATTGCAAACTGCACCTGAACTGGAGACAACAGTAGGGGGAAAAGTGGCCATGTTTTTGTAGTGCTGGATAACCCCTTTAAGAATGTAGCAACGAGTCTACCAGGCTATTGAGTCACCCAATGAAAAGTAAATGTGGGGTTAAGAGACAGCAGATTACATGTCATCCATCAGGTCACACCACATATTTCATTCATGAAATATTAGAGGGGTACTCCAGTGAAAATGATTTTCTTTTAAATCAACTGTCAGAAACTTAGATTGATTTGTAATTTACTTCTATTTAAAATCTCAAGTTTTCCCATACTTATCAGCTGCTGTATGTCCTGCACAAAGTGTTTATTTACTTTCAGAAAAGTGCTCTCTGCTGACATCTCTGGTCAAGTCAGGAACTGTCCTGAGCAGGAGAGGTTTTCTATGGGGATTTGCTGCTGCTCTGGAGAGTTCCTGACTCGGCCAGAGATGTCAGCAGAGAGCACTGTTTCTGAATGTAAATAAACAACACTTCCTGCAGGACATACAGCAGATAATAAGTATGGTAAGACTTGAGATTTTTAAATAGAAGTAAATTACAAATTTTTATAACTTTCTGACACCAGTTGATTTGAAAGAAAAAATATTTTTGTTGGACAACCCCTTTAAGAACCTGAGTCCACCTGGGTGAGAACCTTCACTATTAGTGGCTCTCAAGTCATAGAAGACCCCATGTATGGTGTACTCATGCTATAACATGGGTTATCCTGATGGTAAAGCTGCATTACATAGTGTAATCAATCTAACTGAGACTAAATCAGCTACATTATATAAGTTTGAGAAGGATCACCGCCATACAAGCTGCCCTTTTCATTTTCCGAGCATCTCTTGATCTGTGATGTCCAACTTGTGGTGTTTCCGCTTTTGTAAACCTTTAATTATAATAATCAGTAATTAACAGGTGAAGGGCTCCACATTAGTTCTTCCAGACTTCCATTAAGCTACTTCCTTCATTTTGCATGAAATCTTCTAAAAACCGTAAAAAGGAAATCGTGTTGAACATCTTACTGTAAGGACTGTATGTGGGATTAGGTGTGAGAGTCTTTTAGCTGCTAACGTAGATAAATGTATAAAAATAGAAAAAAAGAAGTTGAACCCTTCATGATAATAGCAATAAAAGAAATGCTCATATTTACGAGAAGCTTTAACGGCAAACAGGTCACCTACGTCCCTGGCTGGTGGCTAATTTTACTTTTCCTGCATTGAAAGAACAGATGGTGTAGAACCAACAAGCATCAGGAGAAGCGAGAAATCAACACTTACAGTAATCTGTGGGATGTCTGATCCTTGCTGATGTCTAATATTATCATTTACGGTATACAGATCTGATCAACAAAAAAATACATTAATGGCCCATTCACACTGAGCAAATGTGGCGAAACTCCAAGCCGATCCCACGCCACAGACACCATGTGAAATTCTGCCTGTCCCTTTGACTCAATGGGAATTCTCGCGCGCCTCGCTCTCAGTCCAAAGAATTGACATGCCAATTCTTCGGGCTGAGAGCGGAGGCAGACGAGAAATCTCATTGAAACAATGGGACAGGCAGAATTTTTTAAGTTGCATTAGGGGCGCGAGCTTCACTTGAAATTCCGCCACATTTGCTCAGTGTTAAGGGGCCCTTACTTACGAGATGTGTAAAGGGCTGTTATCTGGCTATGTAATGTAGGTGTTTTTTGAAAACATACTAATTCTGACTAATTCCGAACTCCCTAGATTCACTCAACAGCATCCAACTAGGACGGCATCCAACTTTTCCAGTCACTGCGTAATGACTTGAGTTGTGGATCCCCTTTACCACTGCTGGCGATGGCATAAGCCACACCAGGGAACGGAGTCTAAGGGGCCGATGGTCTTCACCAGTGCCCACCAGAAGGCAGGGTGTATTTGCTCTGGCTGGTGACCCCCAGGTCGCTACCCCTGCCTTGGCTTGCTAGTGGCGGTGGGCGAGGTGCAGCTGGAGACAGGTAGCCAGACAGGCAGGAACACAGAAGGACTTATGGTTGGAACTGGGATAGCAGTCACAGGCAGGAACCACAGACAGCAGAAACCAGGAACAGCAGGAAACATGGGCAGGAATCACGGATACCTGGGACCGCACACACTATGGAAGCATGCACAGGCTCCAACAGAGGGGTCAGGGCAGAGCTGGAATTTACAGGGAGGTGTTAGGTGCAAAAATCAATCAGGGATGCACGCGCACCCTAGAGGGGTGGGCCACACGTGCCAGGCCTAGACATGGAGTCAGGAGTGGGGGAGACAGGAGGTTGGGCTGATGAAGTGCCCGAGAGAGCTGAAGAGATGGCGGCACTAGGCCTCTGCACTTGGGCTCCGGTATCCACCAGGCAGAGTTGGCAGGGAGAGTGGAAGCGGCGGCAGCCTAGGACACGGATCGCCGCCACAGCCGTGACATACTGCTATTGCATTGCCATGCGCTTGGGTTTGGACAAACCAGTGTATGCTTGAAATTTGCTCAACTCTAGTCAACATGTGTTCATTGGAATAAGGATGAACTGTAATGATTATATGTCTCTATACTGGCTGATACATAAATATTTCTGGGGCCACCACCTACAGCTCACCAGAACATTCCGGCCATAATGTAATAGACGTCCAACCATACCATTTTATTATTTTACTTGCTGACTTTACATATAGACGTTACCAACAACGCTCTGCAGAAACCTGTTTAGATGAACAGTCCTGGAACTTAGAAGCCACATTTAAAGTTCATTTCTTCTGACAAGAAGTCCAATTCTAATTCGAGGCAGTACATCCCATCAAAGGAGTAGTTCGGGAACTTGCAAGAGAAGTTTATATTATCATCTGCCAACAAGACTAAAGCCTAAGCCCAATTTTTTACAGCCTGCAGCATAACCCTCTCCTATTATCCTATGGGGAACTGTTATTTCACACCTAGTTATGTTGTTACCTTGATACAGAAAAAAAAAAAGTTACATTACGCTACATGATAAGATTAATGAACTCAGTGGTTTCACCCTGAAAAGTGAATGTCGGCACTACATGTGTCCTTTCTAATCATTTATTCTTTCTATGGAACTGTCTGAGAAGTTTGATAGATTTTTTTTTCCTTCCTGAAATCGTATGATGTTATATTCAATGTCAGGTGTGTAACTACTTCTTTGGCATTTTTTATAGATTACAGTGAGGTATGCTCCGGTTCATCTTAGATTGATGGAGCATTAGTCTTATAAACAGGCACATACACATGTTCCAGCTTTCCGTATTTTATGCATTCCTTTTGGAAAATAATCCATTTACATCTGTTCATTCTTCAAGTTTCGACACTAGTGTATTCACTCCCAGGGAATATATCAGCTATAAGGTATTAGGGCCGGCGTAGACTGACGTGCAGAGCGGTCTATTGATTTAGAGTGAAAACTTTTTAATCATGCGAAAGGGAATAAAATGTGAAAAATAATAAACAGGAACAGGATGATGAATAGTATGTCAAGAATATGACAGCTGATTGAGGATTTTGTATGGCGCTCCTCACTCATGTACACACATGCGCTCTCTTGAATTTAAAGAAGTTATCCAGAATTGGGAAAAAACAGGGCAATGTTCTTTTTTTTTTGTAAACAGCACCACCCCTGTCCTCAGGTTGTGTGTGGTAATAAAATTCAATTCTATTAACTTCAATGGAACTGAGCAGCAGAATTCAACCCAAAGTAAGAACAGGAGGAAAGAGGGAATAATTTCCTAAGCTTTAACCCCTTTAACACTCCATAAATATACTGTAACATACATACAGTATCACTCTATTGCAGATACACTATGTATATCCTATATAATAGTTCAACCGTAACATTTATGTTTATTGTACTCCAATACCACACTCATATATTGTGCTGCTATATAATACATATACTATACGTTGCTTGCTTGCACACACAAACATTTCACACAATAACTGCAGAATACACATTACAGACACTTAGAAATAAATACAAAGATGCAGCAATGCTCTGCGGGTATATACAGTACATATTGTCCTGTTTTGTTAATACTATTTTAACAGAATCAGGCTGGGTTCACATTATGTTTTTGCAATCTGTCTTTAATCCGTTTTTGATCCATTTTTTTCATAGATTTCTATTTCTTTAATGTACACAAAAACATAGCCAAGCACATTTTTGTGTCCCTTTTTTTAAAAAAAAATTATGGAAGTCAATGGGAAAACGTGTCAAAACGTATGCACACAAAGGCATTAGTTTTTTGCAAAAATGGATGAAAAAAAATGGATTGCAAAAAAGTAGTATGAACAAAGCCTTGGGCCTTATTCAAACATCAGTATTTTTCATCCTTTTTTAGGGACCAGGAAATACGGAATCCATTACAACCCATTATTTTTAATGGTGCTATTCATACATCCAGTTAATTTGCGAATCCGCAATTCGCGACGAAAAAAATAGGACATGTTGTAATACAAATAGTAATTATGGAACGGACACCCAAATAGAAGTCTATGGAGAGAGAAGCAGACATATAGCAGAAGCGGCAGCATATAGGTCCAGGTGGCCGAAGGGCCTGCTTAGATCCTCCAGTTGGCCTCAACATCTGTGCTGTGTTCTAAAGCTTTTCTGGAAATCCAGGAAACATGTCCTGGATTCCCAGGGGAACATATAATTAATCTATGTGTATGCCTTTAATGATAGGGACTTCCGGCACAGGCAGTGTCTCTGTACCGCGTTGTTTATATTGGGACACAGAGGAGGTCCTATACACTACATGGAGGCGAGGAGGGGACCTATATACTACATGTGGGCATAAAGATGACCTATATACTACATATAGGCACAGAGGGGACTTATATACTACATAGTGGGCACAGAGGGGACCTATATACTACATGAAAGCAAAGAGAGGACCTGTATACTACATAGGTGCGCAGTGGGTGGTTAACTACTATATAGGGGCAAAGAACGGGCACTATTACTGTGTAAGGGTGCGTTCACACCTACAGGATCTGCAGCTGATTTTCTGCAGCAGATTTCAGTTAAATAACTGAACACATCATCAAATCTGATGCTGTGTTCAGTTATGTAACTGAAATCTGCTGCAGAAAATCAGCTGCAGATCCTGTAGGTGTGAACGCACCATAAAGCATAAAACATGGGAAGTTTGTATAGAGATGAGGGTGTTACCGGAATGATGAGCCTTAAATGTTTGTACGGCAGATACTGTCTTCATAATGGTCAGGGGCAGGTGAAGAAGAAAAAAAAAGTGAACAACTCCAGTAAGAGAAACCATCACTTGTGATTGACTCAAAGAAGAAGACCCCTGTGAGTCGCTGGATGTAACTGCCTATGGATACTTATAGCTTATTTAATCCAAGTGTGTCAGCTCTCTAGTAACAAGTTTATCTCATCAGACCTACACTACATATTGTACTTATTAAGTGCAGATGCAGCACTTTTTACGAGCTTTTATATGAAGGGGAATGTACATCGAGTAGACCTACATATATACATACATTACCGTATGTCACTAGAAGGCATGAAGAAATGGCAATAGTTCAGCATGTATATTATACATGTGGTCCAGATGGTCTATAGCCTGTGGATAAAATAATATTATAGTAAGTAACAGCAGGCAGATACATGGCGGAATAGGTGTACAAGCCAGGAAAGAACACTGTATGTTGGTTATCAAAAACCACTGAACTACAAATTCTTAAGAAAGACCCCTTACCTCTGAGAAAAATTATAGCCACGTGAGCCAGAATTGTATATGAAGCTACACCGTATATAATGTGGGTTAGGGCATATAGAGTAAAATAACCCTGCGATAGGGCAGGATACACACTATAGATGATGTAAACTCAATACCTGTTAGTTGTAGAGTAATAAGGACCAACATCACCTGGAAGGGAAACAGGTGCTACAACCTGGTGTAAATCTTACATAATCAAAGGTAGGGAGCGAGGTGGGAAACACTATCTTGCTGAGATGGGAGGAGTCATATGGAAAATAAAAGAAGTGGGTTTAATACCATATGCCTACTATATTGGGGTCTACATACCTACCACCAATATACTTATAGTATAAGGGGAAGGCCTAACTGTCTATAATATGGTGGAGTAATTTACCTTTATTATATATAATATATAGGGGTTACCTACCTACCAATAATATGCCTTCTATGTGAGGGGGCTACATACTGTACCTACTAAAAATATGGTAGAGCTTCCTACCTATAAGTCTATATACCTACTAAATGGGGAGGTCTACCTACCAACTATGTGTGGAATCTAACTATCTATTGAATAGGGGGGTCTACCTACCAACTATTTGCTCATTATATGTGGAGTCTATCTACCTAGAATATGTGCTCTATATGGAGAGCATGTTTGGGGGTATAAAAGAAGACTTTGACTCTATGGAGGAACATTATTAATGTATTAGGGCTGTATGGTAGTGGGAGAACACAATTGGGGGAGATTTATCAACAGGGGATTTTTCTAGATGTGGTCTATTTCTGCTTTGGCATGAATCTCCACCCCCGAAATTGCTGCGACAATTTCTGGGGCGGGGCTTACCGTAGCGGGGGCGGAGCTTACCGGGACATTCGGGGACTGCTGCCAACTGCTGAAGAAGACTCAGCAGGTAACCTCCAGCCCCTAGCATCAACCCCCCCTCCCCCATGGAGATCGCAGTGCATCTGCCCCAGGAAGGAAGGGGGCACTTAACCCCCTTCCTTGCTGGTGCAGATGCAGTGCCAGAACAGTCTGACTCCCAGGGGGTTAAGTACCTTGGGAGCCAGACTGTAACGCCCATGCTGGAGGTCACCTAACTTTCCCAGCATCCTGTAAGGGTTAACCTTACAGGATGCTGGGAAAGCTGGGTGACCTCCAGCATGGGCATGGCAGTTACAGTCTGGCTCCCAAGGGCTTAAGCCCCTGGGAGCCAGACTGTAACTTCTGTGCCAGGATTTTAAATTTCCCGCCCAGAAGCAGACTGCTTTCTGCTTTTGGGTGGGAAACCCTGTAGGCAGGGAATCCCGGCTTAATTAAGGGGATTCCCTGCTCCTGTACTGCAAGGAGGTGTGCGCTGAGCACCCCTCCTTACTGTACAGCCCCAGGGGGTTAGTAGTGATGCTGCTGCAAAACTACTTAACCCTTTACACTCAGTGGACCGGGTGCACTGCACCCGACCCACGGAGCAAACTCGCTCCACAGTATAGGTGGTGAAATAGACCACCTCTAGTGTGGAGTGAGTTTGCGACACATGTGCGACTATTTTAGATAGTCGCACATGATAAGTCATGCCTACTTTCAGCTTAAGCTGAAGTAGGCATGATCAGTCTAAGTAGGTGTAATGTCGCAAAATTTTGCGCAGCTATGCGGGTGCGCAAAATTTTGCAACATTTTCACTCCAAACAAATGGTCTATAATGATGATAAATCTCCCCAAATGTTATCCTTTTACTGTGTTGGGGAGCCTAGGGGACTCTAATACTGTGGGGGCACTTTTACTGTGTGAGGGTACAAATATGCACACTGTTACTATGCGGGGGCACTATGGCTCTGTTAGGCACAAAGATAGACATTATTATTTCTTTAGGGACATTGAGGGAGATTTATCAAACATGGTGTAAAGTGAAACTGGCTCAGTTGCCCCTAGCAACCAATCAGATTCCACCTTTCATTTTCCAAAGAGTCTGTGAGGAATGAAAGGTGGAATCTAATTGGTTGCTAGGGGCAACTGAGCCAGTTTCACTTTACACCATGTTTGATAAATCTCCCCCATTATTCTTGGGTAGTGCTTTTATTGGTAACATCGGTGTATGTACATATATATATATATATATATATATATATATATATATATGTTATAGTTATTATGGGGTAGGTAAATGAAGAGAACATATATAGACTACATAACTGGTAGGCCCCGGAGGTTGATGCCCTATTACATGTACTCAATGCTCCCAGCTGAAGTAGAAAACTCCCAATAAAGAATATTAATCATTTATGGAGGAACAAGAGGGCTTTGACCTGGGATTATTGTGCAAAGAAGGACACAACACTCCAGCGCTTGATTCCACTTGATAGCCCAGGTCAAAGGGGTACTCTGGCGAAAATAATCTTGTTTCAAATCAACTGGTGTCAGAAATTTTTATAGATTTGTAATTAACTTCTATTTAAAAATCTCAAGCCTTGCCATACTTATCAGCTGCTGTATGTCCTGCAGGAAGTGGTGTATTCTTTCCAGTCTGACACAGTGCTCTCTACTGCCACCTCTGTCCATGTCAGGAGAGGTTTTCTACGGGGATTTGCTACTGCTCTGGACAGTTCCTAACATGGACAGAGGTGGCAGCAGAGAGCACTGTGTCAGACTGAAAAGAAAACACCACTTCCTGCAGGACATACAGCAGCTCATAAGTACTGGAAGACTGGAGATTTTTAATTACAGATTTAGATAACTTTCTGAAACCCTCTATGTGTTTCAAGGCTGGTCTGGCCTCTTCATGCTCGTGAGGATGAGTCTAGACTGGCCCTTGAAATGCCTTGAGCAATTTGTGGGGGAGGAGGTTGTGTATTGCTATAGGAGATTCATAGCATGCTGTAGCACCATCCTGCAGGGGGTGTTGGTCCGTACACAGCACACCTATCACCTATCCTCTGCCATGTCTGTTCTGCCCATTGGCGCGGCTATCGGTCTGGTCCTATTGCTACATTATCACCCACATAACATAGTAAACAACTATATGTATCATTCTGGCTCGAGCAGCTTTCTAATTATTCCCATTAGTCGGGGGTCTTCCTTAGGAGTTTACATTCCCCTTCTTCCACCTGCTGTTACCATAATAAAGCTCACATCACTGCTGGAGGGCTTTCCTTTATTCAACATAATGTCTATTTTCCCCTCGCATACACCTTATCGGCCATACGTCTCCCTGCTGTTATTTAATGTTATGTTATTTTATCCACAGGCTGTAGACCATCCATCATACTTGTAAGAAATATTTACGGTCAGACCACAGTCACTATATCATTATAGAGTATGGCGGCTGGACCGCTGCCATTTACTTATGTCCCCTTGTGCAGTAATGCTCACCTTCCATTAACTCCTTAACTCGTGCATGTCCTAATGGTATATATATATAGTGCATTATTTGCCATTATGATAATATATAACCAATATACCACTCATCAATCAACTCTTTAAGAAAGACCATTTGGACATGGAATTTGCAATGGAGTTACGATATGTCTGCTCCTTTCCTGAATACCATTACATTATACAGTGTATTAGTTCAATAAGAGACTTAAAAGGGTTATCGGTAATTAGATTAAAAAAAAAAAAAAAAGGGACTTTCTTTCAAAAACAGCGCCACCTCTGTCCTCAGGTTGTGTGTGGTATTAGAATTCAGCTGCATTCACTTTGAGGGTAGGTTCACACTACGGAAACCAAGAGGAGAATTTCCGCTTTATTCTGTAGCTCGTATTCCGCCGGCTCCATAGACACTATTCTATGGGCGTGTCAATTCTTCGGGCGGAATGTGGAATCTGCCCGTGCATAGAATGGTGTAACGGGTGGAGAGGCGCGCGGCCGTGAACACGAGCTACGGAATCTGTCGGAAATTCTCAGCTCAGGTTCCGTAGTGTGAACCTATCCTAATGGAACTGAGCTGCAGAACCCACACACAGACTGAGAATAAGAAGGTGATGGTTCTACAAAAAAAAGTGCTCTCTGCTGCCACCTCTGTCCATGGCAGGAACTGTCCAGAGCAGTAACAAATCCTCATAGAAAACCTCTCCTGCTCTGGACAGATCTTGACATCGACAGAGGTGGCAGCAGAGAGCACTGTGTCAGACTGAAAAGAAAACAACATTTCCTGCAGGACATACAGCAGCTGATAAGTACTGGAAGGCTGGAGATTTTTAAATAGCAGTGGTTGACAGCAGTTGATGAAAAAAAAATATTTTTGTAAAATCTCCTTTAATAATTGCTCCATCATTTACCAACACAGAAAGCATAGCAACCCAGAGAGTCCACACTTCAAACAGCTACAGCTTTCTATTAAAATATCCGCTCAGTGGAGTCAAAGGCCTTGGAATTGTCTAGTGATACTACCGTACCCATTTTGTCATGCTGACAGGAGAGATTAGTGTAGTAGAAGCTCCAATTCCACAATATTTCAGCATTTGCTTTCCATTCTCCTACTGTGTTTAGTTTACCAAGTAACAGGGTTAGCAATAGGAAAGAAGCACATGACTATAGAATCAGACTACACCGAGGGTTTATTTGTAGATTGTCCCCATAGCCTATGAGCCGCATACAGAATATTATAGAATATGGTACACAGAAGGTCATATACAAAGTAGTTTATTTTATGTCTATTGAAGAAATAATAATAATAATAATAATAATAATAATAATAATAATAAGAAGAAGAAGAAGAAGAAGAAGAAGAAGCCTCTTTATTTAAAAGCCTAAAAAAAAATTAACTGTATTTTGTGGCAGTAGATGTACCGTATTTTCCGGCATATAAGGGCCCTATTCCAGTGGACGATTATTGTTTGCATAATCGTTAACGATCTCAAACGACCACTATTGCGAAAGACCTGAAAACGTTCACCCATTTCCATGGAACAATAATCGTTACTTATGATCGTAATTGCGATAGTTTTTCTTCGCTATTTATTCGCTATTGCGTTCGTATCTATTGCAAACGACCGAATGATGTCTTATTCAATGGGAACGATTTGCGAACGCTTTGCGAACGAGCAACGATTAATATAGGTCCAGGTCTTATAAAGCGATCAACAATTTCTCGATCGGTCGTTAATTGCATTTCGATTATCGTTTAGATTCCAACGATTTAACAATAATCTGAACGATAATCGTCCAGTGGAATTGGGCCCTAAGGCGACTAGGCGTATAAGACAATCCCTGATAATGTTAACCCCAGCCTGACCGCAGCAGGGATTACTAACTGGAGCCCTGCCAAGGTCACTGCAGGTAAAGAAAAAAAAAAACACAGTTAACGCACCTGTGACCCGTTCCCGGCAGCCGTGCGTCTCCTGTCCCGTTCCCGGCGCAGGCTGTGTGACGTAGACTGCCTGCGCCAGATCCCCAAAGCTCTCGCGAGCAGCCGAGCGTCTAATCGGAGAAGCAATGAGAACCTTTGAAAATAATTTTTGCTTTGTCATTTACTATAGTGCAAAATATATTTTATTAAATACTTCATTAAATAATGTGCTTACCTTTGCTTCTACTGCCTCTGCAGCTTGCTGTTTGAATTCTTATTTTCCAATACAAACTACCTATTGCCTGCCCTCCTCTTTCGCTTTTGAGTCTTGTGTGAGCTGTCCTCTAAGGTTTCTCTACCCCCATCTCCATTTCTGCAATCCCTAAGGCTGAGGGAGGAGAAAGTCCTTTTAATGGACTTTTTAGCTCATCATAGACACAACCAGTCATTCCTCATCCCTTATAGGAAGTTGCGATTATTAGAATGAAGGGGCAGAAACGGGCAGCAGCCTCTTCATCTCCGTCTCACGGCTGAAGTAGCAGTATAATGGAGCCCTATGGAACTTCCGTTAGTCGCTGTACCAGAAGTTCTATAAGACTCCATTATAATTCTGTCGACTGCCACTTTAGCAGTGAGACAGAGATGAAGAGGCAAAGCATGCTCTGTAGAGCACATCTGCCCCTTCATTCTAATGATCAGCATGGGTCCCAGCACCCGGACCCCGACCAATACAAACCTCTGACATGTCGCTATGACATGTCAGAAGTTTGTGTAAATGATAGGTACCCTTTAATAAAATAATGACAGATGTTTTCACAGTGATTACAGAATCCATAATGTAATCACAGACTACAGACACTCCAATGTTTGTAGTACCTTGATTGAGTAGAATACTATTTTAGCTATCTCTGTGTAGCAACTGCATCCACTCCTGCAGCAGACATGAGCAGGAGGGAAGTAAAGGTCTCCAGTGATTCAAGACAGCCTAATATGTGTGTGTGTGTGTATATATATATATATATATATATATATATATATATAAAATCTGTGCTGCCAATATCTAGTTAAGTTTTCCTTTAGGTACCTTTATGTTAGCTCAGTGATCCTGTGTCTTCTGGAAAAAACTGTGGGGGAGATTTATCAAACATGGTGTAAATTGAAACTGGCTCAGTTGCCCTTAGCAACCAATCAGATTCCACCTTTCATTCCTCAGACTCTTTGGAAAATGTAAGGCGGAATCTGATTGGTTGCTAGGGGCAACTGAGCCAGTTTCACTTTACACCTTGTTTGATAAATCTCCCCCTATCTTTATTTCAGGAGCAGTGAGTGCTGTCTCAACAGTATTTTGGGTCTCTTGGCCCAGCTGTGAATTGCCCTCCCCTGTTTACCACCCAACCTTGCGACCCCTCCCTCCTTTCCAGCCACTTCTCAAGCCACCCTACACCTTCCCGCGGATTGCCCCTAGCCAATACAATAACTTACAAATAAAAAAAAAAAAAGCACACTGTATGTAACATAAACTTATATTTATTTTATACTAACATAACAAAATAATACTGCCATTCCATGGCCACATACTACTAGAGATGATCGGACAGCGGAAAATCTTAGGTTCTATAGAACTCGAACCTTTTCAAACCTTCCGCATTTGATTCCCGATGCCTTCCCGGTCCGTGGGGAAGGAGGAGACAGCCCGGGTACCACATGGAATTCTGGCATTCAGCCTAGGTAATAGGCGGTACCTGGACTGTCTCCTCCTTCCCCACGGACCGGGAAGGCATAGAGAATCAAATGCGCAAGGTTCGAGTTCGATAGAACCTAAGATTTTCAGCTGTTCGATCATCTCTACATACTATTACCACCTAATGACTAATCCTGCATATAATACACTATATGCAGACCATTGTTCCCCCAAAACCACCCTACAGCCACCGCTCTGTCTTCAGGCCACCTCCCCCTCCTCCTCTGAGAGTGATTGGCAGCCATCTCTGAAATTCTGTGCAGCCGAAGATAAGCCGGCTGTCAATGACTCTTGGGGGAGAAGGGGAGGTGGCCTGGACACAAAGCGGTGGCCTGAGAATGGAGCGGGCACAGACAGTGCCACAGACCCGCCTCTGTCAGCCCAAAATGAAGATAGTTTTTCAAGACACTCCAGATCACAGGGACAAACCAAGGGTACCAACGGGATGCTCGCTCAGCAGGAAACTAGCAGCACCGACATATGCATTTCTGAGCTGTCAGTTTCCCTTTAATTTTAGTGCTAAGGAGAATAAAGTGTAAAGCCAATAAGGAAACAGAAAGCAAAGATTCCTGGAGGCATGCCAAAAAATTTATGATACACTGTAAACACTGATTTAGGAAAGTTGTAGAACTTTATTGTACAATATGCAATCCGATTTTTTTTTTTTTTTTTTTTTGTTTCCAAAATCCCTGGCCATCTATGTTTCATTGATGTCGCATAGCAGGCCTATTTATAACCAACATGAATGAAAGCGCCTGAGGCAGAAATGGTAATTCGGTGAATGCAGAAGGTTTTCTCACGCATTGTTGAGATGTGATAGAAAATGGACATTTCGTAATCTCTGAAACACTCGGACAGAAATAGGAACTTAATCTTGCTCCCTGACTGCCGACTTCTAACAATTACCAATATGTGAGCCGTAGACAGGCTTGGATTTCATTTTTAGAATCGGAGTTGCTGAATCGGGGGGTTGATGTCATAGAGTGACCTTTTCTTCTAGGTCAATGTCATTTCAGACTCTTTCAAAGTTAAATATGGAAATGGCTCGAAAACATATTATCCCCGGTGTTACTAAAAATATGATCATTTCCTTTTGATAGTGAATTGTACCTGGCATATCTGTGTCAAGGTAAAGGTAAATGTATCATTCTGAAATGCCGTCGTGGAAAATGCTATGAAAGGAAGAAAATTATGCAAATCATTACATTTCTGTAAATGCATTTAATAGTGTATTGGGTGCATGGTGTTCTAAATGTATGGTTAAGGGAGAAGTCTGGCGGGTTATAAAATCTGGCAGCCGGCAGGGGGAAACTGATTATAATTACTAACTTACCTCTTCTCGAGCCCACTGTGAGCTGCGTAACCGGACACCGGACTCCTGCCGGAAGGCAATTCCCCAGTGTTTGATGACGTCACGACTCCAGGGAAAATGCCTGTCCCGGCTGATGGACTGGCCGCTCAGCCAATCAGTGACTGGAGTGGCGTCCCACCCCAGTCACAGCAGGGTCATGGCTTGTCAGCTCCGGAGATCCCGGAGCCCAGTGGGGGTCCCGTGGCCAGTCCTGCCACTCACCGCAGGCACAGGGAGAAGTCGAATTTTATAATCTACCGGACTCCTCCTTTAATTTAACTTTCTGTCCACAACTGTATAAAATAACTTGTACAATCAAATGGTAGAGCAATTTCACATAGCTTTTGTCAGTGTTGTCTCAGCCTGTGTTTATTGATGTGCAACAATGTTTGATACATGCACCAGGTAATGCTCCAGATGCATATGCTGCGCCAGTCCACAGACCCCCTATAGACCAGCATATACAAAAAGATTGTCTTTTTGGTATCTATTGGGCAAGTATATGTTGGTATTCATCTTGCTTACACTATGGGGGATATTTATCAAGGGCAATTTTTAGGTGACTAATTGGACTTTTTGCCCATTTTTGGTGTAAATTCTATTTATGAACCAGTATTCGAGGGGTGAATATTTTTTAGATGCGACTTTATATTTTGAGTATTTACCCCCAAATTTCCATAATTTTTGAATTGTGTCAAATTTATCAATTGCAGCTATTTAAAAAGTCACACAGACTGGTGCTGACCTATGTCTGGTCAGTACCAGGTGAATGCGCAGTTTTTTGTGAATATTCTCAAAATATTCTATGCACAAATTTATTAAAAGTTTGTTAAATTAGTCCCATATTACTGGGTAAAAACAGATGAATACTATGAATATAGTAAAAGCACATTTACAATTGCAAATCTTAATCGTAAATGTCCCCCAATGTGTCTACTGTGCCTTCCAATACTGCTGGCCTCTGCAAAAAATGTATGTATCGTAGAATTCGGTATAGTGTAGAGCAGTGCTTCTCAAACTTTTTGTTCTCGGGCCTCACCCGGCAATCCATGTTGATGCTCGGGCCTCACCAACAAACATATACAACTATGAAGCGCCAGATACTGCCATGTAGTGCACGTAATATCCCAGAGCAGCTTAAAAACAACACCAAAGTGCAGAAATAAATGTTGCTTCACCTTTAGTAAACCACCAGCACAGTGCAGAAAATACATACTGCTCCAACTGCAGTAACCCATTTCCACATACTGCTCCACCTGTATACCAGCCCCACAGTGCAGCATTTCTTTCTCCATAACACACACGCTAGTATGATTCTACTCTTAACCTCCTCTTCCTGTGGTAGCTCCCTCTCCCCTCCTTACCCCATTTCTTTACATTTAGCCTTCTTGTCACTGTCAGAGTGATGTGCAGTGTTCCTTGCACTGTCAAAGTAGTAGGTATTCCCATAATAGCTCCCATATAGTAGTTAATACCTTCAATAGTGCCTTACAAATAGTTAATTCCCCCACTAGAGCCCCACAAACAGTTAATAACCCCACTAGTGACCTACAAATAGTTAATTCCCCCAATAATGACACATCAGTGTCCCACAAATAGTTAATTCCCCTGTAGTGCCCCGCAAACAGTTAAATCCCCCAGATTAGATGTGTGGGTTGCCCCCTGTGGGTAAGATCCCTTGCTTTTCCCCATATAGTAATAATGCCCCGACTGTGACCCTCATACAATAATAATGCCTCCTGCTGTGTCCCCATGTAGTAATAATGCTCCCTATGCTGTGCCCCATATAGTAAAAATGCTTACTGCTGTACCCCCATATAGTAATAATGTCCAGTGCTGTGCCCCCCTACATAGTAATAATGTCCAGTACTGTGCCCCCCTACATAGTAGTAATGTCCAGTACTGTGCCCCCCTACATAGTAATAATGTCCAGTGCTGTGCCCCCCTACATAGTAATAATGTCCAGTGCTGTGCCCCCCTACATAGTAATAATGTCCAGTGCTGTGTCCCCCTACATAGTAATAATGTCCAGTGCTGTGCCCCCCTACATAGTAATAATGTCCAGTGCTGTGTCCCCCTACATAGTAATAATGTCCAGTGCTGTGCCCCCCTACATAGTAATGTCCAGTGCTGCGCCCCCTACATAGTAATGTCCAGTGCTGTGCCCCCTACATAGTAATAATGTCAAGTGCTGTGCCCCCTACATAGTAATAACGCACCTGCTGTATCCACCAGTAAAGTTCCCCCCTCTGCCTGCAATTAACCTGACCCCTCTACACACAAACTACCCCCCCCTGACCCCCCCACACTCACACACTACCTCACCTGACCCCCCCCCCCCCCCCACACACACACACACACTACATTACCTGGCTCTCATCCCCACCTGACCCTCCCCCTTTCCCCCAGTTTTCCCTATGTCCCCCTCTCTCCTTTTTCCACACACATGTCCCCTAACCTTCCTCCTGTTTCCCACACACATGTCCCCTGACCCCTTCCCCTGGTTTGCACATGTGATGTCCCCCAGCGCCGTTTACCACAAGACTGGCTTGTAGACGGACGTCCGGCTCCCATCCTCCTGCCACTGTGACTGTTCGTCACTCGGAACCCAGGGGGAGAGCTCTGCACCGGCGGTGATGGACAGGTGGTCGGGCCAATCAGGAGCAGCGGTGCGCTGAGGCTGTACGGAGCCTCAGTGCACCAGATTAAAAAGAAATGGCGGCACCACAAGGGGGCTGAGCGGGCGGCTGGAGGAAGTGCGCGGGGCCTCCCTGTCAGCTGAGTGGCCGCGCAGCTTACAGGGAACGCTGGTGACAAATCCTGGAGTCCCTGCTGTGTGCCGATGTCGGCCACAGACAGGGACCCTGCGCCTCACCAGACTGTGAGCTGCGCCTCAGCAGTGAGGCGCGCCTCACAGTTTGAGAAGCGCTGGTGTAGAGTATATAGAGTCTTCTGGCACCTGGTAACTAGGCAAGAGGGTGGATCCTCAGCAGCCTGTAGGCATGCTGTCTTCACCCTCTTCCCAGCCCATCACACTTGATTGGCAGTCTGAGCACTGGACGTTGCATTGCGTTCCTAGCACCCATGTGCCAATCAAGTTTTAGTGTGTAAGAAGGAGGAGGAGGAGGCAGCATGACTACATGAAATTGACATTGCCATCCCACTTGACACTGCGGGGCTCTGCATGGCATGGCAGCTTTGCATGGCAGCTGTAAGCTATTAGAGCCTTTTCACACTTCCTCAGGTAGGTGATTTGTTCCCTTTAATATGGCCTACAAGGTATCTAATGCCAATGTCAAAGATCTCACAGCATATCATGTCTCTGCAGCAGCATACCAGTGTTAGATCTTTAGCATTGGCTACAGTGCAGCACTTTAAACTGCTCTACGCACTTAACATACAGCTGTGTACATGGCCGGCCATGGTGACTTAGTAGTTTCTGTGGTACCGTACGCTACCAGCTTAGAGTAATTTTTTTTTTCATGCAATTAACAGTAAGCCAGGGATGCTCTATACATCCCTGGCATACTGTGAAAAGATTTGATAATGCATCAAGCATCCCTGGCTTACAGTTTAGTAAGGGGATCAGAGGCTATTTGTGTCCCTGCTGTTCTTTCCATAGTGTCCTACGCTAATTGCATAGGGTGCTATGATAGGTATACAAGAGAACAGAGACACCTGTCATATAAAGGTGTCCATGCTTCTTGCAAAGTGTGCCATACTGATACCATGTAGCACATTGATAGCCTGTAGCTACATCAGTATGAGCTTATGACCATCCTTGCATGTGTATTACGTGGACAGCCATTGACAAGTAGCCAGATGCAATTTTTACTGCTGGCTTTACTAAAAAAAAAAAAAAAAAAAAGTGGTTGTCTTGCCTTTTTTCCTTTGTCTGCTTCTCCTTTAGATGCACTATGGTAGAACAAGCTTGGTTCCTTTCTCACAACCAAAAAAAATAAATCTCCATTTACACATCAGTTTAGACACAAGTGAGGATTTGATAGCATCTCTATATCAAATCTATAAAAAAAATTATGTTCATTTTTCATTGTCGCACAATGAATATGACAAAGTGTCTCACAAATCAAAACCAGACTATTCTTCTTACCTTACTGAAGGATACACACTGATCACTATGCAATAATGAGACTATAATAATATTATTTGTCAGCTTCATTTTCTTTTGTTGTAATCTTTTGTGCTGATATTTATTTCTCAGGATCACACAATGGGATACTCTTTTTTTGTTCAAAGGTTCCCCTGACAATAACATGGATGTCACATGAATACAAGGAGTGCTTCAGCTGCAGTAAATGACACCTACAGTCAGATCCACCTTATTATGCACCATGACTGTCACTCCAGCTGAGCATGAGGAACCAAAGGAGTGGAAGGCTACTGAAATCCATCTCTTGGTCATAGTATGTACCCATTGGCTAGTGACAGAGGTATAGCTAGACTCTCCTGCACCCAGGGCAAAGATTTAATTTGACGCCCCCCCCCCCCTTGTGTGCGCAGTAAGCACAGGGGGGCCCATGTTGTCCCTTCACTGCTGGTATATAACATATATATACATAGTGAAGTTTAGATGAGCGATTGTTTAGATGCGCAATTTGCTCATCTCTACTGGCAGCACTAGTGCAGTGTTTACAATACGGGATACATAATGTCATATTTACTGTGAACCTGGAATGTTTTTTTATGAAGAATGATTATCAGGCAGCTCTGGGCTCAATCACCAAGTACTTCCATTTTTCCCATTTAAAATTTGGTCCCTAAGTACCTTAACGAAGGCGATGATGTCTCCGCTCCCTGTTGTCTGGACCTGAGGAGGCGCCATTGTCTCCGCTCCCTGCTGTCTGGACCTGTGAATTAGGAGGCGAAGCGTCCTGATTTATCTCCAGTGTGACACCCAGTGTAATGTGATTCTATGGTGTCGTCTCCTAATGCATAGTTACGCACAGCAGTAGAGTTTATTGAACCTCGGGAAATCCTAGGTTCAATCGAACTCGAACATTCACAAACCTTCCGCATTACATTCCTGCTGCCTTCCCGGTCCGTGGGGAAAGAGGAGAGTGCCCGGGTACTTATTACCTAGGCTGAACCCCAGAATTCCAGGGGGTCCCCGGGCTGTCTCCTCCTCTCCCACGGACCGCGAAGGCATCAGCAATCTAATGTGGCAGGTTCGTGAATGTTCGAGTTCGATCGAACCTAGGATTTCCCAAGGGTCGATCAACTCTACTCAGCAGCGGAGACCACAGCAGCAATACCTCCAGTAAGGTTTTCCATCACTAAATTCAAAATAGAAATAATTTAGAAAAATGACTTCTGTATCATGGTCGCTGTATATACAGATACAGGTGCTTTATAGATCAGCGTAGGGAACCATGGCTCCCCAGCTGTTGCAAAACTACAACTCAGTCATAGCTAAAACTTTGGATGTCCAGACATGATGAGCAGGGCCGCTTTAACCAGAGGGCACATGGTGCACGTGCACCGGGCCCACTGGTTAAAGGGGCCCCCCCGAGCAGGCCGGCCGTTGCTATGTGCGACCAATGCGGTCGCACAGGGCTCCGTCCACCAGCCTGTCAGGGGGGAGCGCCATGGATGGGTAATCTACTTACCCCTCCATGGCGCCCCCTGCAGGGCCCCCCCGTCCGCCGCTGCCCTCGCCCGCTGCTGCTGCGGTGCTTCAGCGCTTCAGCAGCAGCGATACTGACAGAGAGAGAGCCATTGGCTCCCTCCCTGTCAGTCACTCTTGTGGCCGCACATCCTGCGGTCACAAGAGGCCGCACTCTCCCTCTAGCGGCCGACGTCACTGGAACGTCGGCGCGAGGGTAAGGGGAGTGCAGCCTCTTGTGACTGCAGGAAGTGCGGCCACAAGAGGGAAGAGAAGAGGAACGCGTGGACCTAGGTGAGTAACAGTGTTTTTTTTTTTCAATGTTATATGGGAGAGGGAGCTATATACTATTGGGGAGCACAGGGGAGCTATATACTATGGGGGGCACAGGGGGCTATATACTATGGGGGGCACAGGGGGCTATATACTATGGGGGAGCACGATGGGCTATATACTATGGGGAAGCACAGGGGGCTATATACTACTGGGGAGAACAGGGGAGCTATATACTATGGGGGAGCACAGGGGGCTATATACTATGGGGGAGCACAGGGGGCTATATACTACTGGGGAGCACAGGGGGCTATATACTATTGGGGAGCACAGGGGTCTATATACTACTGGGGAGCACAGGGGAGCTATATACTATAGGGGAGCACAGGGGAGCTATATACTATGGGGGAGCACAGGGGAGCTATATACTATCAGGGAGCACAGGGGAGCTATATACTATGGGGGAGCTATATACTACTGGGGAGCACAGGGGAGCTATATACTATGGGGGAGCACAGGGGGGCTATATACTATGGGGGAGCACAGGGGGCTATATACTATTGGGGAGCACAGGGGGCTATATACTATGGGGGAGCACAGAGGAGCTATATACTATGGGGGAGCACAGGGAGCTATATACTATGGGGGAGCACAGGGGAGTTATATACTATGGGGGGCACAGGGGGCTATATACTATGGGGGAGCACAGGGGAGCTATATACTATGGGGGAGCACAGGGGACTATATACTACTGGGGAGCACAGGGGTCTATATACTATGGGGAGCACAGGGGTCTATATACTATGGGGAGCACAGGGGAGCTATATACTATGGGGAAGCACAGGGGAGCTATATACTATGGGGGAGCACAGGGGACTATATACTACTGGGGAACACAGGGGTCTATATACTATGGGGAGAACAGGGAAGCTATATACTATGGGGGAGCACAGGGGAGCTATATACTACTGGGGAGCACAGGGGAGCTATATACTACTGGGGAGCACAGGGGGCTATATACTATGGGGGGCACAGGGGGCTATATACTATGGGGGAGCACGATGGGCTATATACTATGGGGAAGCACAGGGGGCTATATACTACTGGGGAGAACAGGGGAGCTATATACTATGGGGGAGCACAGGGGGCTATATACTATGGGGGAGCACAGGGGGCTATATACTACTGGGGAGCACAGGGGGCTATATACTATTGGGGAGCACAGGGGTCTATATACTACTGGGGAGCACAGGGGAGCTATATACTATAGGGGAGCACAGGGGAGCTATATACTATGGGGGAGCACAGGGGAGCTATATACTATCAGGGAGCACAGGGGAGCTATATACTATGGGGGAGCTATATACTACTGGGGAGCACAGGGGAGCTATATACTATGGGGGAGCACAGGGGGGCTATATACTATGGGGGAGCACAGGGGGCTATATACTATTGGGGAGCACAGGGGGCTATATACTATGGGGGAGCACAGAGGAGCTATATACTATGGGGGAGCACAGGGAGCTATATACTATGGGGGAGCACAGGGGAGTTATATACTATGGGGGGCACAGGGGGCTATATACTATGGGGGAGCACAGGGGAGCTATATACTATGGGGGAGCACAGGGGACTATATACTACTGGGGAGCACAGGGGTCTATATACTATGGGGAGCACAGGGGTCTATATACTATGGGGAGCACAGGGGAGCTATATACTATGGGGAAGCACAGGGGAGCTATATACTATGGGGGAGCACAGGGGACTATATACTACTGGGGAACACAGGGGTCTATATACTATGGGGAGAACAGGGAAGCTATATACTATGGGGGAGCACAGGGGAGCTATATACTACTGGGGAGCACAGGGGAGCTATATACTACTGGGGAGCACAGGGGGCTATATACTATAGGGGAGCACAGGGGGGCTATATACTATGGGGGAGCACAGGGGGCTATATACTATGGGGGAGCACAGGGGAGCTATATACTATTGGGGAGCACAGGGAGCTATATACTATTGGGGAGCACAGGGGTCTATATACTATTGGGGAGCACAGGGGTCTATATACTACTGGGGAGCACAGGGGTCTATATACTATGGGGAGCACAGGGGTCTATATACTATGGGGAGCACAGGGGAGCTATATACTATGGGGAAGCACAGGGGAGCTATATACTATGGGGGAGCACAGGGGACTATATACTACTGGGGAACACAGGGGTCTATATACTATGGGGAGAACAGGGAAGCTATATACTATGGGGGAGCACAGGGGAGCTATATACTACTGGGGAGCACAGGGGAGCTATATACTACTGGGGAGCACAGGGGGCTATATACTATGGGGGAGCACAGGGGGGCTATATACTATGGGGGAGCACAGGGGGCTATATACTATGGGGGAGCACAGGGGAGCTATATACTATTGGGGAGCACAGGGAGCTATATACTATTGGGGAGCACAGGGGTCTATATACTATTGGGGAGCACAGGGGTCTATATACTATGGGGGAGAGCACAGGGGGGCTATATATTATGGAGAGCACAGGGGGGCTATATACTATTGGGGAGAGCACAGGGGGCTATATACTATTGGGGAGAGCACAGGGGGGGGCTATATACTATTGGGGGAGAGCATAGGGGGCTATATACTATTGGGGGAGAGCATAGGGGTCTATATACTATTGGAGAGCACAGGGGGGCTATATACTATTGTGGGAGAGCACAGGGGGCTATATACTATTGTGGGAGAGCACAGGGGGGGCTATATACTACTGGGGAGAGTGCACAGGGGGGCTATATACTAATGGAGGAGCGCACAGGAGGGCTGTATATAACTGGAGGAGCACATGAGGGGCTATATACTACAGGGACACCTTAAAACTATGGAGGCACAGAGGGGTGTAACTATGTAGGGGTACAGAGGGGTGTAACTACTGTATAGGGGTACAAGGGACCTTACTACTGTATGTGTTGGAGCCTAAAATATTTGTCTGGCAGATTCTGGAGAGAAGATTCACAGCCAGGAGAAGACTTCAAGGTGGCCCAGGCTGGATGGAGGGAAAAAGAAAAGGTGACAGACTCTGATCAGAGAAGACGCCCCCGGTGAGTCACTGGATGTAACTGCACTCTGTTATAGGGTTGTAGTGTTAGGGGTCATGATGTGGCGGTATTATGTAATGGTATCATTGGTGATATCTTTCTGTTTTGTTTAGTGCAGTTTTTATGTAATATGTAATCACTGTATGGTGGAAATAGTGTTATAAGGTAACTACTGTATGTATTGGGGCTCATGATACAGTGTGGGGGCAAATTCAGTACATTATACAATGTGCCGAAAGGGAAGGGGGGGGGGCACTCTTGAGGGCTGTGCACTGGGCCCACCAATGTATTAAAACGGCCCTGATTATGAGAATTGTAGTTCTGCAACAGCTGGAAAGCCAAGGTTCCCTACCTCTGCAGATAGTAGGTAAGGTTTATATAACTAAAATATATATTTGGAGAGGGCAGTTATTAAGGGGTTAAGTATAGAATAATGTACAACCAGACCCCTAAATAGACACTAGACACTCTCTTGTGTGTCTCCCTCCCATCCCAGACTGGTGTCACCCTATACATCCCTGTCCTCCTCCCCACTCCAGACTGGGCACCTTCACCCTCCTCCCCAGGCTGGGCACCCTTCACCCTCCTCCCTACACTGGGCAGCCTTCACCTCTCCCCCAGACTGGGAACCCTTCACCCCCCCCTCCCCAGACTGGGCACCCCTGATTGTCCTCCCCTTTCCACACACCTGTATTTTCTTTTTTCCCCCTCCATAGTGCAGTGTACATACAGGACCTGCGGTGACATCATAATCACATGTCAAGGTCCTTCACCATCTACACAGTAACTTTCCTGTATTGTCTCCTGGCTGCTGTTTAGCCCCGATTTGCACAAAATCTCGGTAAAAATGCAGCGATTTTACGCAAATTATAGCTAAACAGCAGCCAGGAGACAGTACAGTATGGGAAATACCTCTGCTGATCAAGTTAAAATCGTCCCCTGCCTCCCCACACTGACAGAGGGCAGGACGCTTCCAGGCTGCCTCATCCACTGTGATCCTTCTCTCTCTGCTCCCTGTGATGGCGCCCCCCCCTGGTCTCTGCGCCCGCGACAGCTGCCCCCCCCCCTCGCTACGCCCTTGGCTAGTGAGATGTGTTTCAAGAGGGCATACTATTGCAGGCTGGTAAGAATTCAGTCGATCAAAGATACTGCACCTCTTAAGACGATCTTCAAGTCCTCGTATATTCCACATGATTACCCGGACCTTCTCTCACTCATTATGGACCAGACAGTAAAAACCCATAGTGGGATGGAGAGAGAAGAGAGAAGACGGAAGAGGAAGGAGAGAGAAAAAAACAAAACAAAACTCAGATCGGCCCAATCTTATCTCAACACTAAATTTATCTCTGATCCCATTACAAAGATTCCTTTACCAGCATACCCCACTCCCCAACATCTTAAAGGAACACTCTGGTTGTTTCTTTTTCTTTGGGTAATTAAAACACATTACAAAGTTATATAACTTTAGAATGGGCTTTAATTTGCGTTCTGCCCCCTTCTATATCACCCCCCCCCCCCTCGACACTCCCGCCGGAAGTAATAAAAGACATACGTAACTGATTCTTGTTGACAACGGGTGGCACCATCTTGTGTCAATGACGTCTTCACAACGTCCCGGCCCCACTGTGAGACCTCAGCAGGTCAATGACATTTTGTCATTCCCCCGCTGATTGTAGCTGCTTTCAGTCCATTCAGCTAATCACTGACTGGGAGTAATTGGCTGAGGGGGCTGTTACTCCCGACACTGGAGAAGGAGGACACTGGGGGAGCACAGACAGGTAAGTATTGATGTGCAAAACTAAATGCCTGCCATCGTTTAGCCGTTTTAGTGCAGTTCACTTACCGTTCGGTTCAGATGAACTAGAACTTTACTTCAAAGTTTGGGGAACCTCCCTAACCCAACCTTTAGCTCATCTCTATATAATGTGGATCTGCTATGGAGAAAGGGCAGGATACACTAACAAACTTGCCATGGTCATTTCAGGTAATCCAATTGGGGCTAAGGAAAGGAAAGGCATTTCTCTGAAGTTCGCCCATTCTGAGACCAGGTTACTAAATTACAGTATCCCAGGATCAGCAGCATGTGGGGGTATGTAGCACTAGACTTTCCAATGATTATGGTTAAGGAGTAGAGATGAGAGTTTGATTAGTGGTGGCTGCTGACGTTGGATAAAGCCCTAAGGCTATGTGGAAAACATGGATATAGTCATTTGCTGTATCCATGTTTTCCAGACAACCTTATAGCTTTATCCAAGTTCAGCAGCCACCGCTAATCAAATACCGAACATTCGGGTTCGGATCGACTCGAACCCGAGCCCGGTTCGCTCATCTCTATTAAGGAGCAAAGGAGCAAATTAGGATGGTGGCCTACTGTAATTTTGCTGTGTGACTTTCAGCATTGTTCATATTCTCATATTAATATTTAATAGTAAAGTATATTCCACAAGACTTCAAAGCTCTGATTTTTTTTGCCCTTGTCCATTTTTTTTTATGTTTTTTTTTTACATAACATTTACTTAATTTGCAGAAATGTTACATTCCATATCAACCAAATAATGACCTTTGATGGTGAGAAAATGACCTCCTCCCTCAGTAAATGTGTAAACCTAATATCATAAAACCCATCTTTCCTAATTACGTTACAATTATAAGACGCATTATTATACATTGCAAAGTAACACTGGCTGTCACGGCCCTGACCTGAATGAATAATGATTTCCTCTAAATGTATTGGACGGTGTGATATTCAGCATCTAGAGCAATGTAACTTTCCTAACCTGTTCCTCCTAATGCATTTACTATTGGATTTTTCTCTTGTAATAGCAACGTAGAATAATATTATAATCATTAAAATGAGCCAGCCAGCACGACAAGAGGAAGAAGAGTACTTTGTGTAAAGTTTTAGTTTAAAGGAGAAGTCTGGCATTATTTTTTTTTAATCCGGCAGGGGCAGGGGGCAACATCATTAGCAAGAACTACATACCTCTCCCGTGCCCATGAATCGATGTGCCAGAAATTCCGGGACCCCCGCCAGAAGTAATTTTCCCCCAAATTCTGATGACGTCACGACTCGGGGGGAAATGCTTGACCCAGCTAATGCATGCCCCATCAGCCAATCAGTGACTGCATTGGCTTTCTGCCCCAGCCACTGACTGGCTGAGTGGGGCGTCCTCCAACTGGGTCGAGACATTAAAGAAGGGAAAGCTGAAGAGTGCCCCTGGATTAGGATGCGGTGCATCGCGGGTACGGGAAGCAGTAAATATGCATTCTTTATTATGTTCCCTCCAACCCTCTGCCTGAACTGAATACAGTGGTACCCTGGTTTAAGAGTAACTTGGTTTAAGAGCGTTTTGTTTTAAGAGCTCACAGTTTTTCAAAATTTTGACTTGGTTTAAGAGCATCGCTTTGGTTTAGGAGCTCCCTGTACTGGGTGGGAGAACAAGTGGGGGAGGGGCATGGTCTGCATAGCGGGGTCTACAGCACTGTACTCTTACCCAGGAAGTCTCCCTCATCTTCCAAATCATAGCAGATCCACTTCAGGCTGGGGCTTGTATCAGGGGACAGGACTGTGGAGGTAATCTCTCCATAGCTGTAACCCCTCTCTCCCCGGACAGAGAGCGCTGCATGTATGTGCCCACATCTGCCCTGCTCATTCCTTCCTGCTCCCTTCAGTCTCTGTCCGCCCTTGTGTTTCCCATCCTCTCCATTACTGTACAGTAACTTATAATATCACATATTCTGCTGTTTCTGAATGTTTGTTTCATTTGTTTTACATGTTATTCAGAATAAAAAAAAATCATTATTTTTGGGGTGTGGAACCAATTATTTGCATTTCTATGATTTCTTATGAAAAAATTTGCTTTGGTTTAAAAGTGGATTTGAATTACAAGCACGGTCCCGAACGAATTATGCTCCTAATCCAAGGCACCACTGTATTTGTTGCCTCGCCAGACTTCACTTCTCCATACAAGGAATCTGCTTGAAATTCTCAGAGAATTGCTCAGTGTGCCTTTACCCTATCATGCTCAACATTATCTCTTCTCTAAATGAGGTCATTAAAGGGATAAACTTTTTAAAATTGATGGCTTGCCCTATCTATAGGCCATATGAGATCGGCAGGGGTCTGACACCTGTCATCTCTTACCGATCTGTTGTTTAAAGAGGTCACGGCCCTTGTGCAGGCCTGGTGTCTAGTCAATGTGTACTGCAAGGTGTTGTCCTATTCACTCGCTACTATAAGTAAAGCAATTGCAGGAGGAGCAGCAGTAAACAATGAAGAGTGCAAGCCCCAAAATCACAGGGGGCAGTGACACTCACTGATCTAATATTATTGGCCCATAAATAGGGAAACCTCTTTAAGCTTATTGAGATGTTGGTTCACTATTCATTATAAATAAAGGAAATTGTAAGAAAATCTTTATGTACAATCTTCTGATACCACATACAGATTTGTACACTGAATATATATATATATATATATATATATATATATATATATATATATGTGTGTATTTCTTTGTACATCTTACTGAATCTCATGTTTGCATGTAGATATGCTCTTATCAATATAATCTGCTTAAAAAATAAAATAAAATGTGTAGACCATGTCTGGTAAACTATGTCAGGTGTGAAATGTCTACTTTATTTAACATAGCCGCGTGCAGCATAGTATATGTTCCTGGTGTGGACAGAGGTGGCAGCAGAGAGCACTCTGTCCCACTAGAAAGAATACGCCACTTCCTGCAGCTTATAAGTATTGTAGGGAATTATATTTTTTACAGAGGTAAACTATAAATCTTTATAAATTACTGGTTCTAGTTGATTTGAAACCTTTTTATGTCTCTGGAGTACCCCTTTAAATAACATATAAAACTTTACTAACTTTTTAACGTTACTACTTTACTGTATATAGGATAAAATATACTAAAATACAGCTTCAAAATGTGTTTCAAACAGTTTATATGTGGGAAGGGGGCCTAGCTAGCATTCCAGTACAGGGATAGGGGAGTCGGGTCATGACATCACCATTTTATCCAGGAAGTGACATCACCATTTTATACAGGAAGTGTAGCCTTGATGCAGTAGTAAGTGCAGGGAAAAAAAAGCACTTTATAAGTATTTCCTGTAATAAGTGTATATTGGTGATTTGTATAACTTTTGGAGGGCAATACTATACTTTAATAAAAAATTTAGCCAGATTTATCCTTTAAGCTGGTCACACACATCAGATTATTGTGGTACCAATTGTTAGTACTGGCCAGACATACAGTATAAGGGGGAACTTATCAATTGGGACTTTTTGACATCTTTTTGTAAACTTGCACTTCTTGGCACTATGGGGGCAATATTGCTCCTAACGCTCTTACTATACCGTGGGACACACCAACAGCTCCAAAGGATGAAGGTGAGACACATATGTAGTGTCCCAGCACAGTTGTGCCACTAAGTCTTTTATGCACCTGGGCAAAATAACTCTCTCAGGTTCCCACAGTGGGATGAAAGAGAGTTGTAGTGCTTGTTTTACCTACTAGGTGTCACTTCTGTGTTTTCTGTACATACAGCTGAAGGTAACATTGGTAACTGTATTTGTCATATGTTTGTTTTCCTCCTATCACAGGTGCCCGGTGTTTTCCCTCCTTTTTCTATTCTATCATTTTCTATTTTCTACACCCCACAGCCACATCAATCACAAGTAAGCTAGTTTGCCCCTATAAAGGGGAGGTTAGTTCCTGGTTGGGGAAATTCTCTAGTCAGCTCAGTGAGAGAGAGACAGTGCGAGAGAGTGTTCCTAAGATAGTAACCACCGCTAACATGCAGTGCTAGACTCCTTGGGAGAAAAGGATGTCCTCTGAGGATGCATCTACACACCAGGTTACACTTGGGTTGTTCAAATCTGCGGAAGCAGTGCCTGTCCAATCTGGGGTGGGTACCAACGCCACTTCAGGCTACAGAGACAAGTGCCCAAGTGATCCTACACCCACCTAGCAGCCCAAACACAGCCAAAGCTACCCCGGCCAACGGCAACCCAGACTGCTTTGCTGTCCTCCTCTGCATCTCCTGTGCAGTAGGGACATATCTGTAGGTTAGAGCATTTACCAGGTGCCCCTTGTTTGGTTGAGAGGAGGGTACCTAGTTAAAATGAATGTAAAATCAGGTACATTCCCTTTAACACGACCCATTGGCATCCGGCGCAGGTTCCCGTGTATGGCGCCGTTCTATCCACGGGTACCGGGCCGGGGCTGAAACACTGGAGGAGGGCCGGGCTGCCCCCAGGGGGAGGAATCCCCTGCTACTCTATGACCCGGCTCTGCTAGAATCAATGGAGCCGTGTCATAAAGGGGCGGAGGATTCCTCCCACTGTGGCCGGCCCTGCCTACCTCCAGTGCTTCAGCCCTGGCCCGGTACCCATGGATAGAACGACACCGTATACGGGAACTGGGCCACGGTTCAAAAAATGGACTGTGGCACCGTCTTCCTTGCGCCGGTGCCGATCTATCCGTGGGTTATATTAAAGCGAATGTACCTGATGGTACATTTGCTTTAACCTACTACATTTTTTTGTTTTATTTTTGTATATTTTCTTTGAACATTCCTCCATGGGACAATATGCTAAAATTACAACGAAATTTTTTTTATAGGTTTCTGCAGCGGGCGGAAGTTAAATTTGATGGCGGAATTGTTCCGCCATCAGTTATTGAAGGTCTATGGCCACCTTTACCCAAGCACCACGAGGTGCTAATTTGAGCATCATCAATCAAGCACTATGCTCAACTGTGCAAGCTCGTTCAACACCATTTCAAACCTTCAAAGCTGTTTTGAATGGAGGAATAAGCTAAAGTTACTCCAAGCCAATGTGCAGGACCTGCCGGAGGTGTTTGGATGCAGTTATTGTTGCATAAATGGAGTCATACAGATACTAAAAGCAAGGGTTCACATACTTTTTCCAATCACAGATATGTGTTATTGAAACATTTTACTCAATAATTAAATGATTGAGATTAATATTTTTGACTCATTTGTTGGATTTGATTCTATTTATCTACTTTTAGGACTTGTGGGAAAATCTGATCTCATCTTAAATCCTATTTGAACAGAAATATGGAACATTCTTAAGGGTTTACAAACTTTTAAGCACCACTGTATCTGCTCCTTTGTTTTCAGAGGAGATAAGCTGCTGCAAGACGTATCAGGCATCCCCTTTCCCACTGAGAACACATGGATGCTTATATATGTATGTGCCTGTGTATAGGAGGATCAGGAGAGATAGCCGTATGGTCAGCCTCAGGAGAGAAGATAAGCCATGCGGTGAGTACAGGTAACCCTATAGTGTTATATTATAAGGGTACATAATAGAACGAGGCATATACAGAATCCAAGCATTTAATCTGTATAGTGTACCAGAGGGATTACTGTATGTAGGAAAGAAATGATGCTATACACGCTAACTAATGCAGATCTATCATGCATAGGTGTAGTGTGACTATTACCCACTTCGCAGGCTACATATGTGGAGATATAAATAGGAGCTCTGGTGCATAGTGGCATGCATACTAAAGAGATAGGGCAAACAATGGGTCAGGTGGTTACAAAGACACTGGCAACAAATTACTTCCCAGTAGGAACACATTAATTTATACTGTTCCCACTCCCGTGTTCTCACATAGTATTTTATCAGTATTTATAGTTAAAGGCGTCCTCTGACATAAGGAGAAAAAAAATAAAGGAGCAGGATAACCATTGTTCAGTTCTGAAACCAACAAAAATCCATTTATTTTGGTGGGTTTTAGTTCTGTATTTCCTGTTGAGCAGTTGCTCAGTACTACAATTCCCAAAATAGATTGCTTCCCCTCAGTTGTTAATCTCAGTCTTCCCACTCCTCTCCCCCAACACTCCTGCCAGTTCCCTGTCCCAAGCTGCTGCAGAACATTTCATTTAACTGCAGACTATAGCTCAATCAGTAGGTTTGCAGCACCATCTGCACTTTCTTAAAGCGTAACTGTCATTTCAGGGTTATTTTTCTGAAAACAATAAATATCTATAGAACAAGCGGTTTTAAGAAACTCTGTAATAGGTTTTATATACCAAACGAGTTTCCTTCGGTCCTGAAAAAGCAGTTTTCCTAGCTCCCCCCTCACTTCAGAAGAAGCAGGATTTCTGTGTCCATTATGCTCTATGGAGAGGGGAGGGGCTGAGAGGAGTGAGTGAGCACGGAGCAGTCCTGCACAGCACAACACCCTGCAATCTTCTCTTAGCAAGTTCCTAGATAACTTCTGACCTTTCTGACCTCTGAATCCAGCGTTTTAGGTGCCCAGACAGTGTACAAACAGTTGACCTTCATGCCTCTTCTTCCTGCTCACTCATCCCTCTCTGCCCCTCCCCCCTCCATAGGATATAATGGACACAGCATCACTGGCTTCTCTGTAGTGAAGACAGATTTGTCTGATAATGCACAGATAAGAAGTGTGTGTGTGTGTGTGGGGGGGGGGAGGCTGGGAGATTGCTTTTTGAGTACAGAAAGAGGCTTTTTTGCCTAATAAAACCTATTATAGAGTTTCTTAGAATCGCTTATACTACTGATTTCTGAAAAAAAAAAAAAAAATGACATTTACACTTTAACCCCTTAACGACATCGGGCGTACCCATACGCCCCCGTTGCCTGGGCTTTAACGCAAACGGGCGTATAGGTACGCCCGATGTTTCCCCGATCGCTGTGTGTTCACACACAGCGGTCAGGGAAGATGGCCTGCTATAAATCATAGCAGGCCATCTTAGCTTCACGGCACGGGGGGTGGTTAACACCCCCCGTGCTTACGATCGGAAAAAAATGGCGGTCGGTGCTGTCCGAGGACGGCACCGACCGCCATTACTGTAAAAAGTAATGGTGGTCACCGTGCCACCGGCCCGATCGCCGTGAACGGCCGGCCGGCCGTTCACCGCGATCGGGCCGGTGGCACGGCGATCAGAGTCCCACAAAATAGTAAATACCTGCCCTGGACCCCTCAGCTAGGTAGCCGAGGGGTCCAGAGCAGGTATTTGTACATTACTCACCTGTCCCGGGCTCCTGATCGGCGTCTTCCGGGTTCGCGGCGTCCTCGTCTTCGTTCGGGTCTTCGGCTTCCTCCGTGACGTCACGTTCGGCTTCTCTCGGCTATTTTCGGCTCCAGCGTCGGCTTCTTCCGTATTTTGCGCTCCACTGCCCTCTAGCGGCTGATATGTGTAATACACTTATCAGCAGCTACAGGGATGTTCAGAATATAGAAAAAGTTTTTTTTTTTTTCAAATTTTTTTTTTTCTATTTTCCACACCCTATCGCCGCTGAGTGTTGATCAGCATCGCACGAAAGTGCGCTGCTAATCAGCAACTCCTCCTTTTTGGCGTAGGGTGTTTTTTTTCTATATTCTACTGCCACGGTCTGCTTATAAGTGCCGCACATAAGTGCGGCATTTATCAGCAACTCCTTTGTTGGCGTAGGTTTTTTTTTTATACTTACTGTAAAAAAACACGTAAAAAAACACTACATTACACCACACTACATTGAATAAAGTTTGACACTACACCACTACATACCCCATATACTAGTCCCCGTATAAAGATGGCCCCTAGGGTATTTTCGGTGTCGGACGCATACGTTATTGCCTCCGACACCGAAACAGCCAGTAAGGATGAATGGGGGGATCCTTCTTTCCTCCATTCATCCTCATCATCCTCATCATCCAGTGACGTGTCTGGGGGTAGCGTAGCGTACGCTGCCCCCCAGTCACGTCTTTTCCGTCAGTACCGTCCCAATAAGAGATGGCGGTATGGTGTGAAATTCTACAAACTGTGTGAGCGTACCTCAGGGTACACTTACAGATTTAGGGTACGTGCACACTGCGGAATGGCGAAGGATAACTCTTTGTGCATTCCACAGCTGGCACCCGCCGGCGGACTGATGCAGGCGTGTGTCTCCACCCGTGTCATAGACTCCATGTTATGCATGGGCGGATTCCATCGTCCATCCAAAGAATGAACACGTTGGACGGAGAGCGGAATCCGCCCGTGCATAGAATGGAGTCTATGACACGGACGGAGACGTGCGCCTGCATCAATCCGCCGGCGGGTGCCAACTGCGGAATGCACAAAGGGTTATCTGTCGCGATTCCGCAGTGTGCACGTACCCTTAGAGTGTATGTAGGAAGGGACACCCGAATGCAGCCCCCAGATGCCCCCTCACCCCCCATCCTCGGAGTTAGTGGGAAGATCGTCCGGGAACTGATCTTCCCACTGCTGGATAAAGGTCACCACCGGTACGGGGATAACCTTTATACCAGCACCCCCTCTTCCGGTCCCTCGCTGCCCGAGCTACTGTAGCTTGCGGCATGATCCGAACATATCAGAAGCAGTAATAGTGCCCTAATATTTAGCAGCCATGGAGCGGACCCAGCGCTTCTGGATATGAAGGACCCCGTATCGCACCAGGACAACATTTTCCAGGTGACGCCCCCCACACTGGAGAACGGGAGACCCCAGAAGAAGTGCAGAGTGTGGCGTAACAGGGGGATCAGGAAGGACACCATTTACCAGTGTGACACCTGTCCTGATCACCCCGGCCTCTGCATACTGGATCGCTCCAAGGCGCACCACACGTCACTGGGGTTCTACATTATCTAAATTCTGTCCCTTATTCCTATTTCAGGGGTCACCCTGATCCAGGGTTATTCTGATCGCCATTATGGAGTCGGGAAGGGATTTTTCTCCTGTGATGAGGCTACTGTTGTCTGCCTCACGAGGGGTTTTTGCCTTCCTCTGGATCAACACAGATTGGGTTTGATGGACACCTGTCCTTTCCAACCTTATAAACTAATAATTGGCCTAATATCCCCAAATAAATTAGAATTGTCCCTTTTCCCCAGCTAAGTAGGTATGGCCGCCATTCCCATTAGAGGATGCCATGATGCAATTACAAAGCCTCTGTGCGGCCAGGACAGTAGAAACCCCCCACAAGTGACCCCATTCTGGAAACTACACCCCATAAGGAATCTAACAAGGGGGGCAGCGGGGATATGGCCCCCTGGTGACGGCCACATTTGGGACGTGAATATGAAAAAAATTGTATTTTTTATTTTCTCGGCACATGTTCTACGTAAGTGCCAGTGGGGTCCATATCCTCACTGCACCCCTTGTTAGATTCCTTATGGGGTGTAGTTTCCAGAATGGGGTCACTTGTCGGGGGTTTCTACTGTCCTGGCAGCACAGGAGCTTTGTAATTGCGACATGGCCTCTATCCTCCATTCCAGCCTCTAAATGGCGCTCTGTCCCTTTGGTGACTTGCCCTGTGCCCATATGGCACATTATGTCCACATGTGGGGTATTTTCGTACTCAGGGGAAACTACCCTACACGTTTTGTGTTCATTTTCTTTTTTAACCCCTTGTGGAAATGGAAAAAAATCAAGGCTAGACCAACATTTAGTGTTATTTTTGTAAAATTTTTACTCTTAATCATTAATCTTGTCATGATTTTTTCATTTTCACAAGGGGTTAAAAGATAAAAAAAAACATTTATTGTGTAGCGCAATTTCCCCTGAGTACGGAAATACCCCACATGTGTACATAAAGCGCCATTCGGGTGCAGGGTAAGCCTCCGAAGGGACAGAGCGCCATTTGGTTTTTGAAGGCTGGATTTGGATGGAATGGATTTCGAGGGGCCATGTTGCATTCAAAAGGCCCCTGTGTTGCCAAGACAGTTGAAACCCCCCACAAGTGACCCCATTATGGAAACTACACCCCTCAGGGAATGTAACAAGGGGTGTAGTGAGCATATGGACCCCACTGGTGATGGGCACAAATGTGGAACAATGTGGCGTGAAAATGAAATATTACATTTTTTACACTATAATGTTGGTTTAGCCTTGAATTTATCATTTTCACAAGGGGTTAAAAGAGGGAAAAAAAACAAAATGTGTAGAGCAATTTCCCCCGAGTCCGTAAATACCCCACATGTGGACATAAAGCGCCAAGTGGGCGCAGGGCAAGCCTCCGAAGGGAAGGAGCGCCATTTGGATTTTGGAGGTTGGATTTGGCTAGAATGGATGATGAAAGCCATGTCGCATTTACAGAGCCCTCGTGCTGCCAAAACACTGGAAACCCCCCACAAGTGACCCCATTCTGGAAACTGCACCCCTCAATGACTCTAACAAGGGGTGCAATGAGGATATGGACCCCTTGATGACGGGCACATTTGTGCCATGAAAGTGAAAAAATGAAATTTTTTACTTTTACGTCACATTGTTCCACATTTGTGCCCGTCACCAGTGGGGTCCATATGCTCACTGCCCCCCTTGTTAGATTCCTTGAGGGGTGTAGTTTCCAGAATGGGGTCACTTGTGGGGGGTTTCCAGTGTCTTGGCAGCACAAGGGCTCTGTAAATGCGACATGGTGCTTGAAATCCTTTTCAGTGAAATTCAGCTTCCAAAAGCCAATTGGCGCTCCTTCCCTTTGGAGGCTCGTCCTGCGCCCCCTTGGCACTTTATCGCCACATGTGGGGTATTTCCGTACTCGGGAGAAACTGCGCTACACATTTTGTGTCTTTTTTTGCCTCTTATCCCTTTAAGAAAATGAAAAATTGAAGGCTAGAACAACGTTTTAGTGTAAAAAATAAAAAAAAATTTTTTCACGCCATATTGTTCGGAAAATCTGTGAAGCACCTATGGGGTCCAGATGCTCACCGCACCCCTTGTTACATTCCTTGAGGGGTGTAGTTTTCTAAATGGTGTCCCTTTAGGGGTGTTTTTTAGGTTTTGGCACCCCAGAGCCTCTGCCAACCTGAAGTGGTACAGTCAAAAATGACCAAATATAACGGAGGCGTTGAAAATCACTAGGCGCTCCCTTATATCTGAGGCTTGTGGTTGCGTCAAATAGCGCAATAGGGTCACATATGGGGTATTTCTATAAACTGCAGAAACGGGACAATAATTATTGGGGTGCATTTCTCTGGTAATAGGTTTATAATTATGAAAAATATTGGATTACAATAAAATCTCTGCACAGAAAATTAAAATTTTCAAATTCCTTTCACACTTAGCTTTTATTTCTGTGACTCCCCTAAAGGGTTAAAACACTTTCTGGATATGCTTTTGCAGAGTTTGGGGGGTGCAGTTTCTGAAATGGGGTGCTTTGTGGGGCTTTCTAACATACAGGCCCCTCAAATACACTTTTAACCTGAACAGGTCCCTAAAAATATCTGATTTTGAAATTTGACTGAAAATTTTAAATTTGCTGCTAATGTTTTAAGCTCCCTATCGTCTAAAAAAAATGAAAGATAGTTTAATAAATGCCGCCAACATAAAGTAGACATGTTGCTAATGCTATTTAATATATAATTTATGTGGTATAACCACTTTCTGTATACGCAAAAAAGTTTCAAAGTTGGAAAAATGCATTTTTTCACATTTTTTCACATTATTTGGGATTTTTTCATAAAGATTTGTTATGGGTATCGACTCCAATTTACCAGAAATGTAAAGTACAATATGTCACGAGAAAACAATCTCAGAATCAGCCGGATAGGTAAAAGCATCCCGAAGTTATTAATGACTAAAGTGACACAGGTCATATTCATAAAATTTGTCTCTGTCATTAAGGCCATTTCAGGCTCTGTCCTTAAGGGGTTAAGCATCATTCTCAAGGCAACATGCTGCAATTACACCTCACTTTCCCTAAATGTCCCGATAAAGATGGACCCACTCCTGGTCTAAAAATCCTGATGAAAAAATAAAGCAAATAATGGCAAAAAGACTATTAGGGAAGTTTTTAACGGCTGGGCCACAATGCAGGTGCATCTGCTCTGTGGTATACACCAGCTGTAAACCACGCTTGCCCAATGGGTGGGCAATTAATTAATTTATTAAGGTTAAGTGAAGCTCCCGACTCCCCTCACTCCTCATCAGCCAATCAGTGCATGGCAGCACTGATTGGCTGATGAGGAGCGAGGGGAGACGAAGCTTTACACAGCTACGGCGCCGAGCAGGTAATGTATGCTTCAGGCCGGGGCTGCGGGCAGCCGGGGGTTAAAGGAACGGGGTTACATATCCAGCGGAATGAATATTCTGCTGCTGGTATGTGACCCCATAGGCCTTCATTATACCAGGATCCGCAGCAGATTTCACTCTGTGAGTGCGAGTGGTACGTGTGAAGGCAACCTAAGACTGGTTAACAAGTGCGTCTTGGTAAATGTTCCCCTTAGGTATGTTTTTCTTTTCTCTTATATGATGTCAGGAAATAAATTGCTTTATTCTGGATCAACACAGCATTAAAGGGTAACTATTAGCAGGTTAGACAAATCTAACTGCTCATATGCCCCTATTGTGCAGGAGGTGCCGAGGATGATGGTATGTTTCTTACCTTTATCCTCAGCGCTGTTTGTGTGCACTTATTAGTTTATTCCTCAGTTCGGTAAGACTGTTAGGAGCACTGCCCGCCTCCCTTAGCAACGATCTGGATGGACCCCGGCCAGCCTGCTCCCTAGGTGATCAAAAGAAGTGACAGGTTGGATGGGGTGGCCCACTCATTGGTTATCATCAGAAGGGGGCGGGCCGGCCTGCGGTGCGCTATCAGGCAGAGCAGTGCTCCGTATGGCTGCTCAGTGCTCCAAGCGGTCTTATGGGGCCGTGGGTGGACGACTTAAGTGGATAGGAATGGCACCGAGGATGGAAGTAATAGACATACGTTTCCCCTCGGCACCTCCTGCACAATAGGGGCATATTAGCAGATTAGCTCATAGTTCCCCTTTAAGATAACAGATAGAGCTTTATGGAGTCAGGGCCCTGTTCCTGCTTCCTATGTTTCTGTGTTGATAGAGTAGAAAAAAAGAGCATGATATATTTAGAAAAAACATTTGGGTTGTGACAGCAGGAATAAAAGGACAATACTGAGAAGGCGAAACTAGGATTTTCTCCAACCTATTCCGAGCTGGTTGATTTAGAGTGACAGAAAATCCTTACCTCCTGAATGCTATTTAGTGATCGGTATGAACAGAGAGCTCTTCAGTGATCCGCATACAAATATACATATGGGGAGTGTAAAGTCTGCACCGCCGCGCACCTGGAATAGGGCCAGGCCCTTGTAAAGTACTGCAGCGAGACACTATTGATGTGGTATTGTCTTAACTAGTGTATCATTCTCCATCTGTGTCTTTATTTCACTTATCAGGTTATATTTTACCTTTGAGATGCTGCAAGCTAATAAAGGGAGTATGCGGATTATCCTGTTCATGTTTATATGACTAATATTTTCACTGTTTAAAGGGGAACTATCAGCAGGTTAGACAAATTTAACCTGCTGATAGCTCCCTATTGTGCACGGGGCCCTGAGGACGTTCTTACCTTCATCCTCAGCGCCGTTCCAGTGCACTCTCTAGGGTAATCCTGGGTCCAGTAAGGCCGAGGGCGGCCTGGATCGGTGCTCTGGGGGCGGAAGCCCCACCCCTGTGCTCCAAATGGTTTTACCGGACACAGATTTATACTACAAACTGTACGGGAATGGTGCCGAGGATGAAGGTAAGAGACATACCTTCATCTTCAGCGCCCCCCTTTAATAACTGGACAAAAGGGGTAAAATGTACACTACACAGAAATGGGTTAGCCAGCCCTATAAAGCAGCTTACATGAATCCATAGCAGTAGTCCTTACAGGAAGTCCATGTAGACATGGACGTGAAGATGAGCCACGTTTTGTCTCAGTCGACATCCTTCTATTTACTCTCAATAACCTGAAACGCATCTGCACTTAGCACTAAAACATGAAATATAACATCATGGACTCGGCATTGTTGCTTTTATCCCATCATTGATTACTATTGACCGTTCACTATGTTAATGTTGAGTAACTATTACCATTGAGCGATATGTTAGTTGGTATTGACTGGTTGGTAACAATGACTAACATGTTTCTCAATACTAATCAGCTATTAAAGCCTTACTGCAAGCAAAGCTTAAAAAATAAGTGGGTCTCCCTTGTGTGTCTTTGCTTGGATTACTTGTAACTCCATTGAAAGCATTTTTTTTAGCAATATTTCTTGTTTGGAGGTCCACTATGGCATGGCTTCTATATGCTACGTATAATGTAATAGGCCTACCTGTACTTGCATGCGGCTACTCTTCTGTACTGCTGCCATGTAATATGGAATTGTGCGAAGTCTAAGAAGCCCCTGGTTTTTGTTGATCATTGCCCTACGTGTGGTCACCTTAGACATTAATTGATGTGGATATAATAAAGTATCAGAGAATGTAGCAGATTAGTCTTCATTCAGCAAGAAGGTCGTGGTTGGCATACTACTATATGCAGATATGTGAGATGGAAAATAGGTCAAGGCAGGGAGAGATCATTTGGAGTCAAGTCACAGGCACAGGTAAGAGCAAGCAGAGATCACTCAGAGTAAGGTGTAACAGGCACAGGTCAGGGCAGGCCTAGATCACTCAGAGTCAGGTCCTAGGTCAGAGCAAGCAGAGATCACTCGCAGTAAGGTCACAGGCACAGGTAAGGGCAGGCCGAGATCACTCGGAGTGATCTTACCCAAGTAGCTTTTAAAGGGTCAGTACTCAAGGTGGTCTTTAAAGGATGGTACCTAAGTCTCTTTTAAATGGACAGTACTTAAGATGGTCTTAAAGGGACAGTATACAGGTTTCTCAAAGCGTTGGCACCAAAGTCGCTCCTTAAGGGATTGGACCAAAGTTGCTCTTAAAGGGACTGTACCAAAGTTGCTCTTAAAGGGACTGTACCAAAGTCGCTCTTAAAGGGAGGGTATCAAGGGTTAAAGTTTCTCTCAAAGTAAAGTCACTGTTAAAGGGTCGCTCTTTTCACTATGTATTTCCCTGAAAATTAAAAGTGTAAAACTAAAAGTGTATGACTAAATCTTCAACTAGGTGCTACCAGTTGGGAACATGCCCCCTTTCTGTACCGCCTCACCTACTTGGCTATTTTGTCAAATATTTCTACTTAAAATAACAGAGGAACTGCAAATAACTGTAATGTGTAATGGGTATCTGGGGAGCTACTGAACCAGTTTGGCTTCCGGCCATGCCAGGTGGTAGTCTTAGTGCCCTCTAAGTCTTGACCCTTTATCCCACTCTAGGATACCGGCACTAGACTTCTGCATCTAGAGGACACCAGGTCACTCTACAAGCATGGTCTGGGTGTGGGTAGTGGATGGTTCTAAGAACCAGTCAGCGCTGGAATGAGGCACAAGGGAAGAGGCAAATTGTGCTAAGTCAGCAAGTTGGGTCATCAACGGGAATTGCAACATGGTACCAGGGATAAGGCAGCAGTGTAGTCAATCAGGTGCAGGATCAGTGTAGGAGGTTTCGGATGCAGGTCAGATACTCCAGGTTGGCAACATACAGAAGGGGTCAGGAATAGAGACGATCGAACAGCAGAAAATCTTAGGTTCTATTGAACTCGAATCTTGCCGAACCTTCTGCATTTGATTCCCGATGCCTTTCTGGTCCGTGGGGAAGGAGGAGAGTGCCACCTGGAATTCTAACATTCAGCCTAGGTAATAGGCGGTACCTGGGCTGTCTCCTCCTTCCCCACGGACTGGGAAGGCATAGAGAATCAAATGCGCAAGGTTTGGCAAGGTTTGAGTTCGATAGAACCTAAGATTTTCCGCTGTTCAATCATCTTTAGTCAAGAAGGCAAACAATCTAAGAAATAGAAACAGGTCATAAAACCCAGACTAGCAGACACAGAAACACACCTTTGCTCAGAAACACAAGAAACCAAAGGGTGGGAAAGAATTATGGGGAGCTCTCAGGCCCCTTAAATCTACCAAAGTGGTGGTGCGCACCCTAGAGTTCAGAGGAGGAACTGCAGTAGTACTGTGGTGGTAGTAGAGTAAACAGGACCACCACCATGCTACAAGCAGTGAGAATCACGACACCTCTGGATGCCGGCAGGTGGATTTACAATGACATAGCTTTAAGAAAAGATTCTCCAGAATGGTTACGTCATGAGGAATACAAGTATTTACTAAAACAGGTCAGGAGAGGCCACAGGCCATCTTTAAGTTTTTCATCCAAAATTTTCTACTCATGTAAGAGATAAAAAACTCAGAAACAGCTGAATAAAATATTAAAGAACATAATAAACGAGAATATCTCAGGACCTTCAATTCTGTGGGGAACTGATCTTTAACTATATCCTCAGTGCTTATACAATGTATACTGTAGTAATTCTTTTCTAAAATAAAATTTACAATACTTTTGTCCTGTTTGTCCCCATGAGAGAAGTGGCTGAGCATTGAGTAACAGTTCAATTATGTTTATAACCTGGAATATTATTCATTTTCATTAAGATGGAACATGGAATTGATTAGATCTGCCCAGTTGACTTTTACAAGCCCATTGCTAGAATCACAAAGTAGTTATGGATAGGATACAAATGAATACAGATAAGGATCAATACAAGTCCGGGGATGACTGTGTGCATTAAATAAATCACAGTTACTGCTTCAGGTCTAAGGTCACACCGAAAGTGTTGTCTACAGAAAGATTTTTTTTTCCATTAATCCCAGTGAATCCAGTCCCGTTTGACTCATAAATGTAAAGCGCCTAAAATCAATTTCACGTATTGCAAAACAGATAATAACACGGAATGTGATGGTGACGAATACCAATTAAAAAAATCAGAAAGGATGGCAAACAGAAAATCAATTGGAAAAGAAGGGCAAAGTAAACTAGAACGCAAACCGCTTGTCTCTAAGAATACAGATTATTAAGCATTTCTGTAATTAATATTACATTTACCGACAGTCCAGGTCAGAAATGGATAATTTCTAGCAGATTATGGCAACTGGGTCTTCATATTAGATATCTGACAACTCTTTTGCCCCGCTCTTGTCTCCAGTTTGGGTGGGGTTTTGAAACTCACTTCCATTGAAGTAAATGGAGCTTAATTGCAAATCAGACCTGAACTGGAGCCAAAGGTGGTGCAAAAGTGGCCATGTTTTAGTAGTGTTGAATAACCCCTTTAGGCATAACCCAGGGCTATAAAACATCTTATTGGCAAAACAAATCAGTAATGTATTCTTTCCTGTCCCACTCCCCCACTGCTGCTGGTTCCCAGGCCACCCACTCGGCCTGGGAACCCACTCGTAATGTGTCTTGCGGAAACCTGTTACATTTTTTTTTTTCGTTTTAATTTTTGTATATTTCATTTAAACATCTCTTCAAGGGATGAAATATACAAGTAGTAGAACAACCACCAGTCATTGAAGGTGTATGGCCAGCTTTACCTGGGCATTTGAGCACCACTCAGTTGAGCATCAAGTTCAATTGAGCACCCTTATTTTCGCCCGAGCATGCTCCCTCAACACTAAAGGGAATCCATTGCTATCTTTTGCAAAATATTAGGGTTAACCCACCATGTTCTTGGCTTCTAATGCAGTATCCATCAATGAGCAAGGAATACCACCAAGGAATACCCTGGGCAGTATTTTTCAAACTCATCACCTGTGTGAACCCTGCACATGTATTAGATCGTTAAGGCACCTTTGCAGTGTTCACACAAGTGATAAATGGGAAAAATTCCTAATGATGAGGTGGGTGGGGAAGAGGGACGGAGATGTGTTGCAAGGCTTGGGCATACACACTCTAGGAAACGCCAATTTGACACAGGGCTGCATGTTTAAAAGTTGTTTTCTAGGACAATAACTGCATCACCTGCTGAACGAACCCCAGGAGAGATCTTGGATTAAAAGAAGCTATCCAAAGGTACAAGCGGTTTGGGGGGGACAGATTATGGGTACAGAGTCACTTTAAAGCAAGGAAGTGGAGGCTAATGGCGATACAGTATAGGTGAGGAGATTCCTATAACAGCTCTTTACAGTCTAGGTTAGAGATTCCTATTACAGCTCTGTACAACATCCATAAATATCATATTTGAGGAATATACGGTTAAATTTATTTGGGAGGAAATGAAAGGGTTCTGGAGAAGCCAATGCCAAGCAGCCAGCTTATATAATTAGGCCTGATTACCACATCACATTACATACAGATTGCTTAGGGTAAGGGTTACAAATGGATAACAGTAATCTTAGAGCTGCATTATCATTACTTCAAATGCAAAATATTAAGAGCCCTTGTAATATCGGAGGCTACACATCCTGCCCGCAGCAGCTGCATGCCTACACAAATCGCTCAAGCTTTAAAATGGGTTACAGGGACTTGTTGAAGGTTTTAATCTTCCTTTTAAACCAGCATTTTCTAGTGGAAAAGGGCATAAAGTCCAAGTTTTAAAAAACATGTAAAATGGGCAATGACCTAGTGGTCTGCCAACACAATGCAATATCAAACATATTAGTAAATTAGCTCTGTGTATTGTTTGTTAATCTTTATATATGCAAAACAAGAGTCCGTGGAGCCTCAGTTACGAGTCTCAAAACACGGGATAGCCAGATATCTCTAGCCTGTTGCCAACGGGGTGCCTCCATGATGGGGAGAGCACCACACCACCCTGATAAATAACCCCTTAAGTCCCACTCGGTTGCGAGTATTGGAACATAGACAGGGAAACAACAGGGTGGCCCCTTTTGTCAATGTCTAACTCAAGGTGCGAGTATTGCGATCATGACAAGGGCTTGCAAAGGCAGGCTTCCACCCACAGACAGCCGTTTCGGGGTTTTTGCCCCTCGTCAGTGTGGGGTAGGATTCTGGCTAGTTGGGGCAATGAAAAATCAACCAACAAAACACAGTAATCACTGAACTCAAGGAGAACAGCGAAAAAAATTCCAATGAAGTACTCAATCAAGAGTCTCCACTGATGCCCCCAAAAATTTAAATATGCAAAACAAGAGTCCGTGGAGCCTCTTTATAAAATACTGAATTCTTTGATGAATGTTCCCCATTATGTGCAAAGATTTTAATTATTGACAGCTATATTTTGCTAAAGCTTCCATTTCAGTATCCATCAGTATTTGGCTTCCACTTCAGTATCCTTTAAGGAGATTTAAAGGAAGGTTTGCCTCCCCAGACTGCGAGCTGGGATTGTAGGTTGTGTTCGAAACTTAATGCCCCCTCCCCCAATCCCCTAAGACCTCCATGATAGGCAGTGGGCACACTGTGATAAAAATAAACAAATAAATTACTTAATTGATAAATAAGTAAGTAAATAAGGATGTGAGCCATGACCTTTGCCTGGACATCTTTCTAGAGTTATAGGGGCCGGGTTACATACTTGCAGCGGAATTAAATTTCCACTGTGGGTATGTAACCTCATTGAACACTACCAGGATTCACAGCGAAAGTGTATTTTTCCCCCTAATAATTTACACATTTTTTCTCCCAGTTTAGCCCAGAACAGGGAGACCTTTTGCACAAGCCTTTGCATTATTAGTAGGGATGGTCTGAAACTGCCGAGGTTCGGGTTTGTATGAACCCGAACGCTCGACATCAGATTCCCGCTGTCTGCCCGCTCTGTGCAGCAGGAGGATACAGTGGGAGGGCCGCCTGGAAAACTGGGATACAGCCTATGGCTATGGCTGTATCCACCCTCTCCACGGAGCGGCCAGACAGCGGGAATCATTGACGAGAGTTCGGGTTCGTACGAACCCGAACCGAACTCGGTTCGGACCATCCCTAATTGTTAGGCTATGTTCACACAACAAATTTTTTCGTATTTCTACAGCCGCAATCTTACACCATGTGAACATGGCCTTAATAATATAGAGGATCTAAAGGTCACAGACATAAAAATTGAACTCATTTGACTGACAGACACTGAAAAGTGGGCAATATTTAAAGAAGTATGCATCACCTGTGACATGTATCAATAATATAGGTTACAGAACAAAGAGAAGCAAAGGGAAATATATCGTAGTCAAAAGTTCCCGATTATGTTCTGGTTGGTGAATTGAAGCACAGTGTTTGTTTCGGTAATTCCCCATAGACGGCTGTTGGTGACCTCTGACATCATTATAGAAAAACCTCGGACTCACTGTCATAGGGGCAAACCATGAGTTTTAGATGCAAATAGTAAGAAATGCCATTTCCTTGTGTGGTATCTCTGTAGCCTTGTATTTGTGCTGTCTGCTTTAATCTCCTTGTGTTTACTAGACTATCATTAATTCCTGATATGCATTTTGTGAAGTACGTCCCACAGCAGATAGAAAACCAAATTGCTAGAACTTGAGGAGATAAAAAGTGACTCGATTACCTGCTAAGTTTTAATGAAATATGATCGGGATAATTACCGGCCGTATTAGACGTTCAAATCTGTTATCAGCCTAATGTATTACAAAAAACAATACATAATAAACACATAAAGGGATCTTTAGCAAAGGAGGAAAAGTAAAATTTAAAATTTTGAAAGTTTTGATTGCCATTTAGTCAGTATAATATATACCTCTAATGATAGATGTATTTTGATTTTTTTTTTTTTAATATTAGTAACTTGTTTACCATTTTTTCCGGTGTATAAGACGACCCCCAACTAGGGATAGTCCGAACCTGCCGAGGTTCGGGTTCGTATGAACCCGGACTCTCGGCAATGATTCCCGCTGTCTTAAACCTCCGTGCAGAGGGTGGATACAGCGGGAAGACCGCCTGGAAAACCGGGATACAGCCACAGCCATAGGCTGTATCCCAGTTTTCCAGGCGGTCTTCCCGCTTTATCCACCCTCTCCACGAAGGTTTAAGACAGCGGGAATCATTGCCGAGAGTCCGGGTTCGTACGAATTCGAACCTCAGCAGGTTCGGACCATCCGTACCCCCAACTTTTCCAGTTAAAATATAGATTTTGGGAAACACTCACCATATAAGACTACCCCTCTTCCAACGCACATATCAGACAGCAACGAGATCTGAGAGGCAGAGAAGGAGATACAGTAATAACAGTAGGATACAAGGATGGCCAGACGGGTGAAAGAGTTGGGATTTTCTGGGCACAGCGCCACTCTACCGTATCTCCTTTTTCCATACCCAGGACGCCTGCAGCTTGCATTGCCCTTCATAGGGTCGCCGCATATGGTGGGGATGCGTCCGTTTTTGAGCTCCCACCACAGTACTGTATGTGTCAACCACAGATTCTCCAGTCGGGTTCCAAAGTTTTTCAGCACCCTCCCTATAAGATGACACCTGGTGTATAAGACAACCCCCCCAAATTTTGAGAAGATTTTCCTGAGTTGAAAAGTAGTCTTATACGGAGGAAAATATAGTAGTTTTTATTAGAAATATCCAAACCGTAAAAGTTTGGTTCAGCATGTTTGCCGAACCTAGAAGCTAAGTTCGGATTCATCTTAAACAAACCATGAACGAACCTTGCACTAATACAGCTAAACAATTGCAGAAAATTAGCTGAGCTACTTCAGCGCAGTTTAGCAAATTTACTCATCAATACTTATAGTACCTCTCTGCCCTCCCCAGGTGTCCTCTTTCTCTTTTCTCCAGTGCCCGCTGCAGCTGCCTCATGCTCAACCAATCAGACAAAAGTGACAGCCCACTCAGCCAATCACTGGTTGCGGTGCTGTCCTATCTCAGTCAGTCAGTCATTGGCTGAGCAGGCTGTCACTCTTGTCTCATCTGACTGAAACAGTTTGGCACCATATGATATGGTTTGCTTATCTCTAGTTTTTATCAGGTTTTGTAGCTTCTGGTACCCTAAACTGGCTTTATTTTGTTTCTATACCCCCTGTTACATAGATATAGGGATTTTCATATATGTTGGCTATCTGTACTTTTCCTTGAATAGTCACACTACTTAGATCCGATTAATGCCCCTTAAAGGGATTATCCAGGATTAGAAAAAAACACAGCTACTTTCTTGCAAAAACAGCACCACCCCTGTCCTCAAGTTGTGTGTGTGGTATTGCAACTCAGCTCCATTCACTTAAATGGAACTAAGCTAAGCCTGGATAACCCCTTTAAGCCTCAAATTGTCACCCCATGAGCCTGTTCACAGATAATCACATCTGCATTCTTGTTTTAAACATTCTTCTTCATCATAGGTCAAAACAAAAAAGTCACCGTAGCATGTCAGATACCATCAGCGCCCCATTGACTTTATTAGTGTCTGAGGATTTTTTGTCATGTTGTCCGATATTGCTTCAGATGAATTAGAGCGGCACGCTGCGCTATTATATCCCTTAAATATCAAATGGCTCAACAAAAAAAAAAATCTGATAGAAATCACAGTGCAATTATATGGCAAAATTCCATTGAAACCTCTTGATGCTAAATGACTGTAATTGAATGTATTCTATTAGTGTTGCCTTTTTGTTATGCATGAAATAGCAGAAAAAAAATTATTTTCAAGTATTCTTGGAATCCATTTCTAATTTCTTTTTTATTCTTTTTTTTTTTTCAGTCCATATAGTCGTTTCTGAAATTGCCTGTCAAAGGTCAGGGGCCAGGTTTTGTATTACAGCTTAATAATTTCATGTCACTGTTATTATCAGGCCCTCTGACCTCTGCGGAGCAGAAGGGATTTCTTACATCTCTAAAGACCTGGTGAAATCCCCCCCGTCTTTTTAACTCTCATTACGAGAACAAGATGGATAATTATTTAACAGTAAGAAGGCACCTTGTGTATTCATGGTTTGCAGGCAGTCAGTAGAAGCAGCATTTATGGTCAATCAACGGCTACAAAAGCAAATAGGATGACATATAAAAATACTTATATTTAAAAGATGAAAATGTAATTATTTTCTCTTTGGCCAATGACATAGAAGCATCTGTTGGCTTCATTTTAATAGAAAAATTAAACATATTTTTAAATTATTAACAGAAATGTAAAAAAAAATCTTGGGATGAACAAAAGTACTAAAAGGGTTTCTTTATTATTGTTTTTAGGAAATTTAAAGAGACTCTGTCTGTCATAAAGTAGTGTTGGAGAAGCTGAACAGAATGATGTATCACTTACATTGTTCTGTGCAGCTGGTTCGGAGATATCCTCCTGAATAACCTGGACAATAAGTAGTCATCTCCATTGTAGGCATGAGCCCAGTAGTCCTGGATATTCATGAGAAGCTGAAAACTCTCCCGGCATACACATGATAAAAACCTGCTCTACAGATATAAAAAAATTTGATCAAACAGAATGTACCATGTCACCACGTTAAGGTGTCCTGATCTATAGAACGGGTTTTTATCGTGTGTACGCCAACGGGAGTATATACGGTAAGCACTTGCACCTGTAGGTTGCTGTTGTACTTCTTGTTTTTTTGTCTGTACTTCAGCCACATGCAGCATGAAACCCACATTGTGAACAGAGACATAGGAGTACTGGCGACTTTTGCTTTTTTCTGTTGAATATGGAGGGTGTGGCCACCTCCCGTTGCCTTGCACTCCACCCATGTCCCAAGGGTGCTATAAAAGAGATTATTTGGCTCCTATCTGCCCAGGCTTATTGTTAGCCCAGGAGAGGCCATTGCTGTGTGAGAATGCTAGAGTAGGACCATGTCTTTGAGGACGCCTTAATGTGGTGACATGGTACACTCTGTAACGTGGTGACATGGTACACTCTGTAACGTGGTGACATGGTACACTCTGTTTGATCAAATAGCTTGCTAAGATCCTCATTTTTTAATATCTATAGAGCAGGTTTTTATTATGTGTACACCGGGGGAATAATATGTTAAGCACTTCTTGTTTTGTTGTCTGTACTTCAGCCACATGCAGCGTGCAACCCATAGTGTGTACAGAGACATAGGAGTGCTGCTGACCTTTGCTTTTTTCTGTAAGCAGAAAACCCCGCCCACTTGCTACTGACTGGCAGTTATCTATCCATGTTGTGTATAGGCAGTCCGCTGTCAATCAGCAGCTGGAGGGTGGGGAGAGGGGTGTGGCTAGAATACTATTCTGAACCAGGTGATGTAAGTAATACATTGTTCTGTTCAGTAGTAAGTGCATGGGGGAAAAAAGCAGTTTATGTGCTTTCCCTCAATAAGTGTATATTGGTAATTTTTATAACTTTTAGGGGGGGGGGGGGAATACAATACATTAATAAAAATTTCCGTCAGACTTCTTCTTTAAGAAAACAATGCATATAAAGTAAATGACAGGCAGATACATAGAGAGAGGTAGGGCCAGACTGGGGTATCTTGGTGGGTAAATTGATGCCAGGGGCAAACCCTTCATGCACAAATGTAGCCAGCACCAAACCTTTAACTCAGTCCACATAGTATGTAGCGATGCCCAATGCACTGAAATATGAATACTAGGTGCCTAAAATCGATTTGATACTTGTGGTCCTCGATACTTTAAAAACTGACTGCTCCATTTAACCTCCCTTAGTCCGCTCCATATGCAGTGGGGGTCGGCTACTATCTGTGCAGACTCGCTGGTGGCAAAGTTGTGGGTCAAATTCGTGGCCCATGTCGATAGACCTATCACTAGCCAGCCAACACCCTGCTCTGCACTGTAGAGGGGCAAAAACCCCGAAACAGCTGTCTGTAGATGGGAAGTCTTTCCTTTTAGAGAGATTGTTTGGCTTGGCATAAAATCCCCAGTCAACTTTCTAAGGCTCCTTGACTGAGGGAGACTTGACTTGAAGAGACATCTCTTTGCTCAAGAGGTGTGAGAGCTATTTTGCATATCCTTTCTTCCCAGAATTCTCAGTGGAGCAGCAATGGTCTGTAAGTCTCCACATGTCTTTATGATGGGCTCTCTTTAAGGGTAGTCACTACCCCTTTGGTCCTCCTCCCAACAGCAGAGCAGTCAGTATCAAGTAGAAGAGCAAGAAGCACTGAGTGGACTCTCTGGGAGGGGCCTGCCTCTCACCCTGGTCGCTGTGTCTATACATTAACTTGGGGTTTGATTAACTAAACTCCCCAGCTTATTGTATAGAGGCAGTAACTTACAGGATAGCAGAAGTGTGCAGCTTTACTGGGTAAAATGTTTACATTGGGCCTGACATATACTCTCTACCTCATCAGGAGACTCCGGGCTTCCCGAAGGGCCATTCCGACCCTGGAGAGAGCACCCTGCCTACAAGGGTAACAGTCATTGCAGTCAGTACATTATACAGAACAAAATAATATAAGGGTACAAACCCACTTGACGTATTTGCTGCGTGAATCAGTCTTAAAAATAAGCAGGCAAAACGCAGGTTGGCTTTATACAATTGTTCTGCGTTAAAATACGCAATTGCGAATTTTTGAAGCTTGAAGCTACATGCGTTTTTCGCACAGGTTGTTAACAACTGATGCTTTGCTAACAACAAGCTTCACGCTTCAAAAATACGCAATTGCGTATTTTAACGCAGAACAATTGTATAAAGCCAACCTGCGTTTTGCCTGCTTATTTTTAAGACTGATTTGTAAGACTGATTTGTACTGGTTTGTACCCTAACAGATATTTGCACTGTCTAAGACTATGTTCCCACACTAGCAATTTTGTTGCACTTCTTCGTTTACATAATTGGAGCCTAAATGATTATGAGAACTTTAAATTGACCGTGTTGGCCTCATGTCAAGCATTACCAGGCTTCACCGTTGGGGTTTTCTTTTCATATATGATCTGATGAAACCGGGTAATGTGATCACATGGCAAAACCCAGACGAAATTGCAGAGACACATAAGAAATTAGGATCTAATTATGTAAACAAAGAGATGCAACAAAACATGAATATTTTTTTTCTATTCCTAACAATTTGTTTGTTTTTTGGCTTCATTAATCAACAATGATCAACATTTCGCAATCTGATCAGAAGATTAACTGCTTACTAGGTGTGTGGACTAAAATTATGGGATATGCTTTCATGCAGGACCTAGTAAAATGGTTGAAATTAACCAAGCAAAAGGGTATGTTCGCATACGTTGGAGTTTTTATTGCAGTAACACAATGAAAAATTTCTAAAGGGCCATAAAAAATTATTAATTACTACAATGAAGTAATGCAGAAATGGAATGAAAATGAACACAGGCTAAAGGCTTACTATATTATCCCAGATTAATCCTTACGGACCTTGTGTTTTCCATCTTTTCTGTGTACTGTAACTATATGCATATTCATATATGTAACCCCCAACTCTTTCTATATAATATTTAGCATTATGTTTTTCCCTCATGTTCTCCTCTGTTTGTTTTCCACTATGATAGACATATAATTGATCCTCCAATAAACTGACTAATGATTGGTAATCCAGACCCCGGAATCCACGTAATCCTTCCATACGTTTCATCACATTCATTTAGACTGGAGCTTTGTATGGGAAGAATAATAATTTTATAGCTTCAGAATTTACTGGTAAAAGTTGAAAAAAAAAAACTTGAACAATTAGAATACATTATGCTAAACAAAGCCTATGCATCGATGCACACAGTCAGATTTATAACTGTATGGAGAGAAAGTCGGAATAAAGCCGTTACTTCTGTTAACTACACAGAACGTTTTGTTATGAATGGATTCCAAGAACAGATCAGCTGAGACATAAATCAGCTCCAGACAGAAGAAACTCATTCCTTACAAAATAATTCAGATCTGTCACTACGGAAAGCAGCGATAGAAGATGGATCCACAACATAAAGAGCTTCAAATAACCTCAATAGTTGTAGCCCAGACATAGTAAAATGGTTGCAACCAAGATTGTGCGAAATTCGGCAAATCGGACCATAAAAAAAGTATGATCTACTTAGTACATTGTATATACTTTATATACTATATATTGAAAACATAACAGATTGTAACATACAAGTAAAAGTCAATAGGGATAGAAGAAGGAGAACTAATTTGTAACCAGTAATTTGACTTTTACATATATGTTAAAAAAAAGAGACTGGTAACTCACTCCATGTTGTCCACCAGGCCCTTCCTTGACCGTCTCCTTTTCCTACTTTAGTAGCAGTGAGAACAAGGGCCCTATTCCACAGTAACGATAATCGGCCGGATCAGCCGGATCTTCAGAATGGCCGGTCAGCTGACGGAGCGCTCAGCCACTCACAGGCCGGGACCGCCGCGGCCTGTGATTGGCTGAGTGTGGCCTGTCAGCTGACTGGCCATTCTGAAGATAGAGCACGCGGGACCCGGGGATGAAGACAGCGTGGAGAAGAAGCCTGGACAGGTAATGTATGATGCTGCAGAGGCTGCAAGGACATCGGTAACGATGTCCTTGCAGCCCTCGCTCAACGATCATCGGGCCATGGAATAGGCCCAGTAAACAAGAGGCGATCTAGCAGATCGCCGCTCGTTTACATCGTTGATTGGGCCCTGCTCGGCCCGTGGAATAGGACCCTAAGTTCCTATGTACATGCAGTGTCCCAATACAGATCCTGATGCCAGAGAGTGTACTGGTTGCTGTATGGTTGCAGGGCTGTTACTTCGTTTTATTGAATTTGTTTTACACCGCTGTGCCGGTCATATGTGATTGGGATTTGGGATTAGGTGAGCCCTCCATTCTTTATTCATATTTGAACGATTTATTCACAAACACTGCTTTATATACTATGTATGGTATAATATGCTGGAGTGTATGGGTGGATCCTCCCTGGCCCAATTTCCCTAGAGGGCAGGAATCTGGTTTAGACTATCTTAAAGTATGGAAAAGTAAGGAGTTTTCTGCCTTCTCTCCTCCATAGTTAGTCCCCAAGCCTTTACCCAGGACAATATGGAGATAACTACTGAACTCCAGTACATATCCTTATCAAGTCATATCTAAAGGGATAGCATATGTTCCCTTTATAAAAGGAAAGACATCTAGACATTTAGTGTAGTTCATTGAAGGTTAGATTTGGAAAAACCCGAATGCTACCTCGAGGTTCGGTGAACCTGTCAAAGAGAAGTTCGTGCATCTCTAATTATTGCACGAAAATGCCATGGGCACCCCAACTAGGGTACTAGTTGTACCTCCACTGAAGCAGGATCCCCAGTGAGCCACACTTGCAGGCCAGTTGGTGCTCGGTGGAGGAGGCAGCAGCCTTCCTGTCCTGCTGTGTGCCTTCCTGACTGTCAGCAAATTGTGAGCCTGAGGAGGTGTTATATAGCCCCCTCAGCCAGGTTATTAGGTTAGTGGGTGGGGTAAGTTGGGGCATGGTTAGTGACACGGAGGCAAGGCTAGAGGGGGTGTGGTTAGCAGGGGGTGGACAATTTTTGAACATCCCGGGTCCCAAGGTGCCCTTAACCCCTAAAGGTCAAAGCCAATTTTCGTTTTTGCGCTTTTACTTTTTCCACTTTATGTTTAAAAGGCCATAGCACTTGCATTTTTTCCCCTAGAGACCCATATGAGCCCTTATTTTTTGCGACACCAATTGTAATTTGCAATGACAGGCAAAAATTTGCAATGACAGAGAAAAAAAAATCATTTGCGCTGTCAAATTTAAAAAAAAAAAAAAAAAGGAATTTGTTTTCATTTTAGAGAGTTTCTGGTTTATGTCGTTCACCCTCTGGTTAAACAGACATCTATGTCTATGTTCCTCACATCCGTACTATTACAATGATATGTAACTTTTATTGTATTTGACGGCTTTTAAAAAATTAAAGCTTTTTCAAAAAATGCTCTATTCCCATTCTTATAACGCTTTTTTTTTTGTCTATGGGGCTGTGTGAAATGTAATTTTTGCGCAATGATCTGTACTTTCTATCGTTTCCTTGACTGCATATATGCAAGTTTTTGATTGCTTTTTAGTACATTTTTTCTGGATTTGATGCAACAAAAAAATGTGCAATTTTGCACTTTGGATTTTTTTGTGCTTACATCGTTTACCGTGCAAGAACAGTAATGTGATAATTTTTGTGATAATAGTTTGGGCGATTTGGGCGTTTATTTTCTATTTATATTTATAAAATGGGAAAACGGGGGTGATTTGGACTTAGGGGAGGGTATTTTTTTATTAATAAAAAAACATTTTCTAGAAGTCCCTCTGGTGGACTTCTATATACACATGCATTGATCCCTCATAGAGATCAATGCTGTGTATATACACAGCAATGATCCATTAGATCTGTGCTACATTGCTCTGGCCTGCTACAGACCACAGCAATATATTGTTGAGCCGAGATCAGCGTCATTGCGAGGCTGAGGCCCGGCCCAGCCAGAAGAACGATGCGATCCTGGGCGGGGGGTTGGACTCCCTGGCTGCAGATAGCAGCGCCCTCTCTGAACACCCCTTGCGCCACCATGAAGTACCAGGTACGTCATGGGTCGCTAAGGGGTCAATTCACACTTGATGACAGGTACCATGTATCTCCTTTACATAACAGCGATCTAACAGTGTCAGCAGTTTGGAACAACAATTATAGTTGACTACTATGGAGGACAACCCTGCCTCCAACAGACATCTGCAGATACCATACTCACACACGTCAGCCATAGCTTCTCCATACAGCGTGTCTAGTAACATATTGCACAGATAATAAAAGTGACAGCCAGAAACTTTTCAAAAGCAATGACGCAGGGTTCTGAATGAATCTTTTGTACTTTCTATACGTCCACAGTGTACATTTCTCGCTTTTCTGATGAATAATGAATCATTTTTGCTTCTTTCTATCTATTCATCAGGGTATTGTTTATTCCTTTTAGCACGCTATCATCATTTTTTATTAAATAAATATTTAATCTAATCATGGCTATTGTTTGTTTTGTATGCAATGCGAAAAGAACGATTTGTCAATCAAATGTGCAGCTATACAACCCTTGTGCCCAAAGAACCAGGGGTAAACATCTTCCAAATATAGAAACAACTTTTTTCTTAATTTAGGAGACAATTTTGTTGTGTCAAAGACTTGTGTTCTAGTGTTGAGCGAGCACCATGCTCGACCAAGCACCTTGTGAAGCTCGTGTAAAGGTGGCCTTACACTGATCCTTCGTCAGTCACTTACGGTATACCTCTCACTACAGTAACGTATTGCATTTTCTTTTGTTCAAATTTTTCTATATTTTGTCCCTTGAAGGAATGCTTAAGAAATATACAAAAATTAAAACCAAAAAATTTAAAACGTTACTACAAAACACATTACTTTGATGTAAAAGGGGCCATTGGGTATTTTCCTACTTGTGTCCTAACACTCACAACTGAGTGGGACTTAAGGGGCTGAGGGTGGTTTGGTCATCCCCCCACTGGGAGGCACCCCTTAGCAATGGGTTTCCTTCCCAGGAGGGATATCTGGCTATTCTCGTGGAGAGATGATCAAACAGGGCCGAGATTTAGGTTCGTACGAACCCGAACCATCCGCATTTGACTCCCGCTGCAAACCTGAACCTCGGCCCTGTTCAATCATTTCTATTCCTGTGTTTTGATACTAGTGACTGAGGCTCCATTGGCCCCCTATTTTTTTTTTTTGCATATTCAAATTTTTCAGGAGTACTCCATTGAATTTTTTTTTTTTGCTGATCTCCGAGAGCTCAATGATTGTTGTGTTTTGCAAGATCCAGAAATCAATGGCCGGCATACTGCCAGAGTTCTAATGTGTCGTGTACTAACGTATTGCCATGTTTCATTATAATTTTTGTATATTACATTTACACATTCCTTCAAGGGACAAAATATACAAAAATTAGAACAAAAATGCAATAGGTTACTTGAAAGTAAACCAGGCACCCTCCGCTCTAACAAGCAAGGGGCACCTGGTTAAATGATTCCATTGGGGTTCATTAATTGAGTTAAGCACTCAAGCATTGAAAAATACCGGACTCAAGTAATGATCGCTCTAGCATTTTAGTGTTCCCTCAACTCTATTGTGTACTGTTATTTCTCTATACAGTACATGCATTGTAAATGCAATGCTATGCGGAGGTAACACTGTGTATCTGTGATTTTGTGTTTTGTGCTCTTTTTAGGTCTTTGTTGGACAGAAAGGACACGATCCTCAGCAGCGCCATTGTGTCCTGTTATAGTCACTGGCAGCAATCACGACCAGTTTCTCAGCATCTCTGTAACCTGATTCCTGTTATCAAATATAATGTAATGCTGTTTACAGTAAAGATGCACAAAACATCATTCTGATATCTACAAATGGGCGGTATCATTTATTATCCTTGTTCTGACGCATTAAGGAAATGAACAATGAGTCAATTACTGTATATTGTGGAGGATAGAATACTCTAGATGGGTGGGGATGGTTTCCTGCTGTTTGGGAACCACATTTATTCTAGCTGTCGTTTTGGAGTCAAATCACAGAACAATAAAGGATGTGTTCAGGCTATATTATTTGGATTTAGGTATTAGTCAGATCCCACCCCTTCTTTTTGGAAAAGAGGGGGGAGGAGGGAAATCGGAGTGAACAGCTCACACAGTTTTCTGTGCTTTAATGGGAACCAATCAGCCTGATGGTGCTAATATGGTTCCCAGCAGCACAGTATAGATCTACTGTGCAGCTCGCACAGCATACCAGCCACGGCTGTGGCAGTAGCTTTACATAGGGAAAAATATGTTTTATTACACCACGTGAGGTTGGGAGATGTACAGTAACTAGTCAACTGGGCGGGGAGCCACCTGTGACTATCCACGTTGCTCTGCCTGTTCGCATGCAGTGCGGGGATAATTGACAGGCAGAGAGACTAGATTAGGGGACAATTTACGGGTGGCTTCCGGCCCAGATGACTAGTTGCCGCCCCTCTCCCTGATAATAAAATATCTTTTTCTCCTTTGTAAAGTGATGAGTGAACATGTTTGTAAATGTTCATATGAACATGCCGCTAATTGTTCGTGTTTGCCGATCACAAACAATTTGTGCGTAATGTTCATGAATGTTCAGCGAACACGAACTGATGGCGATAATTTTTTTTTTTTATATTCGCATTTGGGATCCGAACCAAATCGGGATGTTCAATCATCACTATCCGTGAGCTGCACAGTGGATCTATACTGTGCTGCTGGGAACCATATCAGCACAATCATGCCGATTAGCTCCCTTTACATAAAAGGGAGAGGGAGACTGAAAGGATAACACAGGTCAACAGCATTTTTGGGGCCAAAGATATTTCAACGAATTTAGGGTAACTTTGGGGTGCTGATTCTGAATATGTCATCAGTTTTGCCAGATTGGCTCAAGTTTTTGAGAATTTTCGTGAAATGTGTAAAAAAAAAAAAAGGCGTAATTTGCTACACGCGCATTAACTTTATTGCTATTGTCATGAATACAATAAATTTTACAAAGTAAATGTTGATTTTAGTTTATTTTAACTAGTTTTAGAAAGTAATCTTCAAAAATGAACAAGACATGAAAAAAAACTTGAGCCAATTTGGCAAAACTGATAGCATATTCAGAATCAGCACCACAAAAATACCCCAAAATCATTAAAATATTTTGGACACCAGTAATTTTTTTTTTTTGTTGACCTGTGTAATAATAAGTATGGAAAAATTGTTAGTCTCCAGGAAGGGGGGGGGGGGGTTAATTCATGTATTTTACTTGAGCGGAATATCCCTTTAATGCGATCATGCTCATTCATTAATAATATGTGGCTCTTAGCAATGGAAGCTAATTGCCAGGTATTGCAGCCACCATGCGTGAAATCATTGGGGAAGGACAACCCCTTTAATTACATTAACCAGTAATGCTCCCAGGTTAACCCCGGAGGGCAGAATTATGATATAACAACTGGGATTATACAGCTTGGGTTATCAACTATGTGCATTTTTTATCATATTTTTCACTGAAAGCATATCGCCTTGAGTATACCGGTAAAATATCGCTGTGTAATTCTAGTGCAAAAGGTTTAAAAAATGGTTTTATAACAGCATTCATAGCATTATAGTGCAAATAATGACTGCTGCCCGAAGAGTCAGACAGGTTAAAAGATCACAGAGTTAAGCTTTAGCAATTTGTTAGTTATGATCTTTTTTTTTTTTTTTAAAGCAATGTGACCTTTGCAAGAAAAGGAACTGGATCGGTTCCAAGTTTCACCTCGAAGAAAATTCCCCTCTCAAAGCACAATTCATGGCTCGCCCATTAATTAAGATTTATGATTCCCATGGCAGTCTATAGAAGTCCTGTACGTCTGGCGCAGAGAACGCCATATATACGCCACAATAGAAAATTATAAATGTACGGCGGAATCAGGCGATGAAAAGGTATCTGCCCAGAGAAATCCATAATTCATTAAATGTGTGAATAACTTAATTCGCACAAGTAATTAAGAGGCAACGCCAACGGTTTGCCATGATTAATAGCCCCGCTCACAATCTCTGAGCAAGCGGCATATCTGTGAGCAAAGGAACAAAAGGCTACGGATCAGGAAGGGATCAGAGGGGAACTAGATTCTCCGCAACCTGTGGCTCCCATCAAGCCCTGACAGTCTAATAATAAAAACTATGGATCAAAACATTGGGATGCACAGATTTTTTTATTTTAGGCTATGTTCACACAACGTCTTTTGTGCTCCGTTTAAAATGACGTCCGTTATTTTGAGTCCAAAATAACAGACGTCATTCAGCTGTCTAGCCTTCCCTTATTACAATGACGGCTGTTGGTACATTATTCTAGTTTGGGGTTACTAATTGGACTTTGGGTGTGGCTTAATTGAAAAGTCCATTGAATTTAATAGTAAAAACGGAGAAAGAACGGTGACAAAGGAAAAACTGTGTGTGAACAACTACTAAGAAACATCCGCTGTTTGCAAAAGACGTTTACAAAATAATGATTTTGTTCCTTATTTTGACGTCGGCGTTATGCGCATTGAATGTCCGTCTTCCCATTGACTTCAATGCATTGCCATTGCAGTCAGTTAAAACGTGCCAAAAACGGACATTTATTTAAATGTCAAAAACGGCCGCCTTTTCTTCATTTTTGTCGTTGTGTGAACATAGCCTTATAGTGAAACAAACAAAATGATCTCTGTTTGGTATTATTGGATTTATACTGATGTGTAAAATAGATTTAGCTTTACTGCATATACAGGTACGCAATCCTATCTGCTTCTACAGCTTTTTTTTTAACCTGATGTCGGGGTACCCCTTTAAAAAGGCCCTTTGAAAAATGAAAGTTCCAATCTGATTGGTTATAGGAATCGGTCCTTTGCATAAGGTTTAATAAATCTCCCCACCCCCCCCTCCGTTCTCTGATGGCAAGCAAGAGCAACAGCAATTTATAGACGCTTGAAGATTCCTTGTTTGTGAAATCTCTTGGGTATGAGAAGTTTGAACGCCAAAACAGAAAGATCTAATTTACAATATGATTGCAAAACTATTCTACTAAACTCAGCTGCATTACTGTATCCACACTTATTTACACCCTCTGCTTACAGACTTCGTACAAAGCAATTTATCTGCTTAGCACTCCACCAGACAAGTTATTATCTGTTTGTGAGGATAATATTATAAAGTGCCGCTTCCCTGACCTGGCGACAGATTTGGGTAATAACTCTATTGTCTAACTTATCTTTTTTGCACATTCTAATTCTTGCATATTCAGGTAAGATGTCTGATTATTGTAAAATAAGACGATTGATCGGTTTGCACTAAGGATGGTCCGAACCTGCCGAACGCTCGGCATCAGATTCCCGCTGTCTGGCCGCTCCGCGCAGCAGGTGGATACAGCGGGAGGCCCACCTGGAAAACTGGGATACAGCCTATGGCTATGGCTGTATCCCAGTTTTCCAGGCGGTCCTTCCGCTGTATCCACCCTCTTCACGGAGATGGAAGACAGCGGGAATCATTGCCGTACGAACCCGAACCTCAGCAGGTTCGGACCATCCCTAGTTTGCACCAAAATTTTAGTTATAATAATTTTCATTTCGATACGGACAAGATTTCCGCAAAACTTTGCAATTCCTAGAGAACATTAACGGACTGAATTAGACGTTATGGAATAAAATTGATAAAATGGACAAGCCATTTAGGGCCCGTTCACACTGAGTAAAACAGGCAGAATCCCTCCTGCCTTAGTGTTACACAGTGTCTCTGTTGGATGGCTTGTGCGCCTCCGCTTTCGTAAATCTCTGCTCAAAGAATTGACATGTCAATTCTTTGAGCAGAGAGCGATGGGAGTGGAGGCGCACAAGCCATCCAATAGAGACACTGAGGCGGGTGGGATTCTGCGGTGGGGGGGGGGGATCCGCAACAGAATTCTGCCTACGTGTGAACATACCCTTACAGTCTATGGGGATATAAGGGTGATACCAAAGGCAAGGTGACTGCATGAGCTACTCACCAACCAATATCTGTGTATACCCAGTTGTGATGAGTAAGAGTGCAAAGAGTGTAGAAAGTATTGTTGAATGAAGGAAATAATATAGAAGGGGAAGTGAGGTAAAAGAATAGGGGGCAAATTAAAGGGAAATTGCCAGCTCTAGAGAGATGAAGGGTCAAGGAATCTGTGTTGAGCTGTGTTGAGCATGTGTTGTATGCCTCCTCTCTCCCCCACCCCTCCCTGCCTTGATTGATTGAAGTAACTCCTATCCAGCATTCAACCATGCAGGGGAGTAAGGAGGCATTCAAAGGCTCAATTCCCATTAAACCCCCTCCCCCTATAAAGCAATTGCAGAATGCCCGGCTTTTATGGGAGCTGGAGGCCTTCACTAGGCCTCCATGGCTGCCATAGCTGATCTGCTATTATAGATTGTATTAACACATCACTGGTCCAGCAGTTCACTGTAGTATTATGTTTAGTCTACTGCCATGGTCCCCTACCTTCAATGTCTGTCACTGAGCAGCTGCATGCAGGACATGAAGACCGCCACCTACTGCCAACCCCGATGTTCCCTTCTGTGGCCGTCACTTGTAAATGTGCAGGCAAGGTATCAAGAGGTTTGTCACCTGCTACCATCACCAATGTCCCGTACCTCTAGATGTAGAATTGCACAAAGTCTGCCATTATCTCATCTCCTGTCGCCATACCATACAATGTCCTTGCTGTGCTGTATGAGTGTGCTGTAGTGAGCTCCCCCTGGTGGCCTGAAGCCACCATACCATACACTGTCCCTGCTGTGCTGTATAAGTGTGCTTTAGTGAGCTCCCCCTGGTAGCCGGAAGCCACCATACCATACGCTCTGTCCCTGCTGTGCTGTGACATGTGAATTCTTCTTCATGGTAAAATAAGACATTCCATGAAAATAACACCCACCGCCTCTTTGGGAGCACAAATTAATATAAGACACTTCTTATTTTTAGGGAAACATGGTAGAGAGGAGGGCTACAGTGTCAGATGCTACAGTAAGAAGAGTTGCTGTGAGATTTAGCCATCAGGTGACCACTTGAGACTTTATTAAGTGCAGACTCTGTGGAGCGTACAGTGCTCGAGCGGGAATCTAAGAGGTCAAGAGAGTGGATTAGGTGAGAATAGACCAGGAGATGAAGAGGAGATTACAGACAGGCTGCAATAAGCTTTAGCAGAGAGAAGTTACTTTCTCAAGTGCACTTACCATTTACTTATAATATTTCATTGTTATAGCGTGGCCGAGCTACGAGGGCTGTACAGATAATTGTTATGCTCCTACAAGCCACTAATATGTCATATCTTAAGAGATATGAAGCATAACACAAGTGGCCTTATCCTTTAAGTTGACCATTTTAAAGGGAAATCACTGCTCATAATTACACTATGCAGTATTTCATTAACAGGTGGGTTTCCTATTTACCTTCTATAGAAACATGTTGGTTGACATATATACTAGAGATCATGATACATCTGGGATCACCCTAGGAACACCCTCTGTTAGGGTCTAGGCTAGCTGAATATTTTTTACCTACATAAAATTAGGTCAAATTGTGGCTAGGGCATACCATTCCTAATATAATAGTATTTCAGGTGTATAGACAACTATTGTGCACAGATTATATCTGTTTAACTATAAATGGACAGCATCAGTATAACCACAGACACAATTAATAATAATAATAATAATAATTTTTATTTATATAGCGCCAACAGATTCCGCAGCACTTTACAATTCTGGAGGTACATACATAGACAAAAAAATCGACATTACAGAGATACATATAATTATCCATACATGAGGAGTGAGGTCCCTGCTCGCATGCATGAGCTTACATACTATCAGGAGGGGGTGCGAGACAAAATGGCAGAGGGGCAAAGTGCATCGTTGTTCTTATGGTCCAGCCATCTTTATGAATAAGGCAGTGCGGGTAAGGGGGGGTGAACCTGTCACCAGCCAATGCCTGCATGCACAGGTCTAAGTGCTTAAATGCTTGGTGTGTGTGTGTGTGTGTGCGTGTATGTATGTGTCTGTGTGCGTGGTGGAGGTGTGTGTGTGTGTGTGTGTAGAGGGGGGGTTGAGGGTTGAGTCAAAATTAGGGAACCTGGTAAGCCTGTTTGAACAGATGTGTTTTGAGGGCACGTTTGAAGCTTTGGGTATTGGTGGTGAGTCTGACAGTCTTGGGTAATGCATTCCATAGAACTGGTGCAGCTCGGGTGAAGTCCTGGAGACGGGAGTGAGAGGTGCGGATCAAGGTGGATGTTAATCGTAAGTCATTAGAGGAGCGTAGGGCACGGGTAGGGCGGTAGACAGAGATGAGGGTTGAGATGTATGGAGGTGCAGCACTGTGGAGAGCCTTGTGGGTGAGCAGGAGGACTTTATATTGTATCCTGTGTTTAACAGGGAGCCAGTGTAGTGACTGGCACAGGGGGGAGGCATCAGTATAACGGCTGGACATTAAAGAGAATTTGTCAGTTCTATGTCATGTTCAGAGCTCAAGAGTCAAGGAGGTAGTGCCGAGCTGCAGCATGCACGCCTCTTCCCTCTCCTCCACTGCCTGATGTGCGTGAATAATGTACCAGGAAGCTGGAAGCAAAGCAGAAGGGACGGAGGAGGGAGAAGGTGTGCATACTGATGCTCAGCCCAGACTATAATTCTTGATCTTGAAAGCATCTTATAACTTAAGGCCCTTTTACACACGCCGATAATCATCCTTTGGCCAATAATTGTCCCTTATAAACATGATAGTGATCAGATGAGAAGCAGACAAATGCCTGATCCTCGGCTGATCGCATGTCTGGCCACCTTAGTGGGGCGTAACCAAGTCTAGCAATTTTGGGACAATCCAGTAACTTCCATGAAAAACAGAGTAAATTCTGCCAGGACCGCTGAGCTCCACCCTCACACAGTGATTGACAGCTGACTCTGTATATGTGTATAGAGAAGCCTGCCAATCACAAAGTATAGTTGGGGTAAGAAGGACTTTATTAGGAGCCCTGTCAAGATTTACTTTTCACTCAGAAATTCTTCCCCTGTTCCCACTAACCTCTGTGTCATAAAGCTTTTCTCCCTCTACCATATCCTTCTCTCAGATAGAGCAGCTATCAGGTTCACTGTCACTTTTCCTCTAAAGGGGTTCACAAATAAAGAGGCATTTATCTGTCCCCCCGCTGCGCGCTAGTGAGTATACTCACCAGTGATGATCAGTGTCCCGTGGCGCGGCTTCGTTCAGGTTCTGCGGCGTTATTCAAATCCTGTGCGTGTTTATGCCACTGCTCTTCAGTCTCCATGTTGATTGAAGGCCGGAAGTCATGCTCTCCAATGCATTCTCTATGGGAGAGCGGGAATTCCGTCCTTCAAATTACACGGAGACAGAAGAGGGGTCAGAAGAGCGGTGACGTCAACGCGCGTGGCATTTGAGCGCCACTGTAGGACTAAAAACAAAGTCACACCAAGGGACACCGACCATAGCTGATGAGTATACCCGCCAGCGCACAGTAGGGGGACAGATAAAAAAAAATAATCCAGAATGCTTGTTTAAAATTTAAGAGATTGTGGGGGGTTCGACCTTCCTGCCCCCCAGTGATCTCCAGATCTTACTTTCAATACAACCGCAGGTCAGCATGTGACCCGCGGCTCTTTTCATTCTCTATGGAGCGGCCAGATACAGCCAATTACAGCACTCCACTGTTTCTGGCTTCCATAGAGAACGTGCCGACCCGTGGCTGTATTCAAAACAAAGGAGTAGGGGACTCAGCTGGAGATCACCAGGAGGCATGGAGGATGGACCCCCTGTGATAGGGGACAAGTAAGTTTGAACTTACATTTGAAATCCAAAGTGTTAAATAAAAGGACACATATTACAATAAAGTAAAATAAAAAATGAGATCTCTACCATAGAAGCGCATGAGATGATGTATAGTCTGCATTGTAGAAAATGAGTTCTCAGTTTAATTACGTAACTTTTTGACAGTAATTTCTTGCCTTTGATATTTCATACACTATTAAACTATTTTCTGCCTGGGAAAGCTGCAGCTATCCATCCAGGCTGAAGCAGCGACACCTTCATTTATCTGCTGAAACTGATGAAGTCACACAGAAGGCATCAGTCTGGTGTATTGCCGTCTGCTTCCTGTCTATTCATTTATTAGGATGAAATATTTGTTTGTGAATGTGAAGAAGCAACGTGAGAGTCCATTCTATCTGAAAGGATGTTAATGGTCTAATACTTAGACGGCAACGGGTTATACGCCATTAAATACAGTAAAGAACTAGGAGCGTTTTCACAAAGCATAACATGTCCCCTTTATGGTCTATGGCTCGCCATGTTTAACAGAAGCTTTTATTCTGCAATGCATTGTATACCCAAGCCGAAGATTTTTTCCTTTATGTGCAAATGATGCCTGGGCTTTACTGTCAGCAATAACACAATAAGACAAGACACTTTGTGATTAGGAAGTTATAACCTGTAATATGAAAGAATTACATAAATCTAATGCTGAACTGTTCTCATCCTCTAACATGGAAAGTCGGGAAATAAGACACTCATCAAAACTGGCCATCATGGCGCCACATGTCACCTAGCAGGGTCTGGAGATTGTCATGGAGGAGCAGTCAGTGGGCTGAGGAAAAGGAATTGTAGTACCCTACAACCTTATAACCAAGGAAATGGTGAGCTTCGTGAGGTGTGTATCTGCTGCTGTTTCGTGTATGTGTAGGTTGGCACTGAAGGAACATATATTATCAGTGTCGGACTGGTGTATCTGGGGCCCACCAGAGGAAATGATCCTGGGGGCCCACCATGGAAGAACCAGTGAGAAACCACATGTCAGTGTTTCTGCAGGTTCTAAAGCTGGGGCCCACCGGAGGATCCTCCAGTTCTTTGGTTGGCGAGTCCAACATTGTATATTATAGGGTGTATGTGCCAAAATACATATCTCTTCCTGTTTGCCACCAGGTGGTAGTTGGCTTGTCATCCAATCCTTGTAAAGGTCACCTATATAACTTCTCTCTCTTCCCACACTCTCCTGATGGTCTATAAGTAGAGGTTTAGTGGGCCACATCCCTCTACTGAAGTGGAATAAACAGGATTTAAAGGATTGATGCAGCCTAGAAGACCTCTCAGGAAAAGGGCCAGGTATGGAGAAAAACTAATGCTGGCATTTTGGGTAGGGTTTTTTTTTGCCTTATTTTGAGCAAAATGTGTGTAACGGAAGCCTACTAGTCTTCTAGAGTGTTCATGTGTTCGTACCACCAAGACTTCTCAGAATCCATCTTGTGTAAAGTGCCTCTTAGGCGGCATGCAGACATATGTGATATATGGTCCGCAAACTGACGGTATACCACAGACTGCACTCTTGACCTCTTATGGAATAATAAATGTTAAGTTACTTCTTAAGTAATGTGCCATCCAGAGGATGTAAAAGAAAAAGTCATCATCAAACAAGGGCTACTGTCAGGATATGGGACCAAGTCGACAAAAGACAGGGGCAGCCCTTAAGCTTGCACCCGCCCCGCCGTCTATGCCTACTTGCATCAAAACCCTGATGTCAGCAATCAACTGTTCAGCGGTCCCTAATCTTGACTAAGTGTGAACACAGAACAATAGACACGACAAATGCAGCACAATATAGCAAAGTCAGAGGTCCAAGTCAGCAACAAGAGGGCAGCATAGTACAAAGCGTAATCCAGGAGAATAGTAGAAGTCCAAAAGCCAGAAGTCAGAAATACCAAGTATACAAATACAGGAGGAACTCTTGGTCAAGACACATTAGTAAACTTGGCTCTATCTTAGGCAAAGCATGTTAGACAGGGAAAGATAATTGTGGGGCCTAGAGTCCCAACCCCAGGCGTGACTGGAGCTGAGACTCCAGCCCCAGGACACATCTCATAGCTAACTGGCGGTGCCGGCCGCCAGTCAGTGCAACATTACCCACAACACTGTTCGGCCAGTGTTGGTAAAGCCCCGGCTTCGGCCACACAACAAAGAGTGCTGCTGCGCCCCTAGGGAGAAGAAACCATTGGCGTGCTCCCTCCACCCGGGCCGGTTGCCAGGGACGCCGTCAGCAGTGGGGGTGGCTGTACTCTCTGGAGGTGCAGGGAGCCGACCAGCTCCTGACAGCTACTTCTTCCATTGCTTTTATTAAACATACTTTCATCTTCACTTGTGCAGGTCCTGGATCTATGTATTTTTGAATGGAAGTGTTCTGCTGTAGGAAAGAAGACATTACGAAATAGGGGGCATGGCTTCACATGGCAAGAAAACATGAAAATTGTGGAATTATAATAAGCATAGGTCTCTTTGCACCTATTATTGCTATTATTACTATTGCTTTATTACAAAGCACCTGCTGACTATATGCAAAGCGATTGGCACTTGTTGAAAGGACCATTTACGAAACCTAATTGTTGGGAGTGAACGACTGTAAGAAGTTGGCTATACTTCCCTTGTAAAGATTACACATAAAGGTTTTCCTTCCGAATCTTTTCAGTAGAAGCTCATTATAGTATATGGGACAATGGCTTGTTCTAGGTCACATTTTTTGGCACCACTTTGACCAACAGCAGAAGTATCTATAGTAAATGGGGAATTCTCGCTTCTTCAGACAAAAACATCTTTTAATTTGGCTTTTATTTGAAGTGGTTAAACATTTTCTCAGTCACTTCAATGGGTTATTTAAATTCAAATCCATTCTCTGCTGGTTAATCCAATTTAACATAATTGAGGTCATGGAGTTTGTTTATCTTTGAAGAGAGTCTACTGACTATATCTGAGGAACATATAAAACAAATTGGTCTGCATTGTACTAAAGCAGAATTTCAATCTCCCAAGCAGGCGTGAGTAGCAGGTTTGTTTCTCACACTGAAGCAGTATTTTTCTTTTCATTTGAATGACGTATAGAATAGCCCAAAGCTGAAATTCTGTGAAATGCTTCAGTGTATTATCTGGAGAACAAGCACCTGCGGCAATGGACATTACATGGACTGTACTATATGTGTCGTCTTTGAGAAGCCTAGAATTTAGAACGATGCGCATAATGCACATAATCCTATACAGTGGTTATATATTGGTAGATACCAGATCTCCACCAGGATCTGCAGAATGTATAAATGTTGCCAGTGCACTTATATTTAGTGACTACAGGAGTTATCCTCTTCGATTAGAGTAAATCATTTATCTTTTCTTTTCCATCTGGCCCAGGCCACAACTCTTCTTGTCTGAGCCTGCCAAATAAATATGTTAGGTTTTAGAACCCTCTGAGCCCTTTATGGTATTGGGCCCATGTGTGCCCCCATACAGTAGTTAGGTTTTATCTGTTTCTCCATATATTAGTTAGGCCCCCTCAAATAATAGTTAGGTCCCATATGTGCCTCCCATATAGTAGTTAGGCCTATCTGTGCCCTTATATATTAATTTGGTCCCATTTGTGCCGCCCACAAAGTAGTTAGTTTCCTCTGTGCCACCATATAGTAGTTAGGTTCCTCTGTGCCCCCATAAAGAAGTTAAGTCACCTCTGCAACCCCTAGTAATACCTCAGTGTTCGAGCGCTTCTGAATTTAAACTGTTCGATATTCAAATGGAAATTTACCAGGAAGTGAACAAAAGTAGTTTGAACATTGCTGGGTATCTGAATGTTTTTGAGAGTGTAGATCGGGAGTTGTATGTGGTGAGTTTAGGACTGGAAAGGCTTTATATACAGTACAGTGCTGTATAAGATTGCTGGAGTGTATATACAGTACAGTAGTAATACAGCACACTACTATCTCCCATACTTTACAGTGCTAGGGTGGGGGTGGGGGCGTCACTATACAGTAAAGGATGAATGAGTTGATGTACTATAATTGCTGGCTTTGTTGAACATTTCTTGTTTTCAATGTCCTGTAAAGTATAGTAGTGTTCTGTACTGTACTGTAGGGATTAAACTGGGCAGTTATTAATGTAATATATGTACTGAGTACTGAAGTTAAATATTGGTAGATGCTGGAACCAATTAAACACATTTTACATTATTTCCTATGGGAAAACTCTGCTCTGTTCTCAGACTGCTTGGATCTCAAACTGCCTTCCTGAACCAAATAAGTTTGGGAACAGAGGTATCACTGTATAGTAGTTAGGTCCCCTCTGAGCCCCCATATAATAGTTAAATCCCACTTGTGCCCCCAATAGAGTAGTTTGGTAACTCTGTTCCCCCTTATATTTATACTTGTAAAGTCCCTCTGTGCCCCTCATATAGTAGTTATGCCCACTCAGTGCATCTATATAGTAGTTAGGCTCTGTGCAGTATGCAGGTAGGCCCCCAGTAGGTAGTCTCTCCAGGTAGTTATCCCTCCAGTAATTAGTATCCCTGTGTAGGTATTCCCCCCTATATAATCTAAAAATAATCTATTATTAAATCTATTATCATTTAAGAGTTTATACAATTTCATAGTTTTCTTTTCTGGGCAACTTTTTAGGTAATATAACCATAAAGCTATATAACCCATTAGAGAGAGTTATTTTAAATAAACTTTCTAGAAGGTTTTTGTAAGTTCAGTTCAGTTTTCTAATTTCATGTCTTTCATAGAAGTTTTTCCTTTTGTCTCACTGTAAAGAATCCATTGAACACGTTTATTTGATGCAGTCATTTATTCTGATATCCCTTTTCCCTTATTACGCAGAAAATGTCAATTGCCTCATAGATCTTTTTGCATTTCCTCGTTGTCAAGCTGCAGTATTTTAGACTGAACTTGATCAACTCATTTGTTTTTCTCAGCCTTTTTTATGTAACTATTAAAAAAATTCTGTGTTAATGGAAAGGAATCTCCGGTGTACGAGGCATCTTCTACCTTTGAAGGGCCCCATATGTCCATGTATTACATGGACATCTTATTGATTTACGTAGTAGCTGTGTAATGCATCATTTTGCCCCGTGGTGGTGCTGTCAAGTTCTTTCTGACTCTTGTAACAAAAGGCATTGTTCAATGGGGTCAACCTCTCCAATCAATAGTAAATCGAAGATTAGAGTTTTGCTATACGGAGAGCATACAAATACATGTTCTGGACAAGGGATAAACCTTACCAGCACCAAGCTTTTTACGAGAATTCTAACTTAGTAAATCAATTCTTAGCCTGGCGTGTACCTTTCAATGAAAAGCCACCAGTTAAAGAATGGGATGCATGTTATTAACATAAATTATCTACCGCTATTATAACGATAACATCATAGACAGAGCTGTCTAATAAATATTCTTACAGTTATGTCAATGGGGCATGTTGATAAAATGTAATTTGTTTACCATGTATTCTAAACATGGAAGACGCTCTTCTAATCAGTTTTCGAAGGGCAGTTCATATTGGAAGAAATTATCCCCTATCCAGAAGAAAGTAAATTGTCATTGGAATGAATGGTGGTATGAGGCCACTCCATTTTCTATGAAGCTTTGAAACCTTAAACAAGTAGTGTTGCTGGCCCCATAAAGATAAATAAGGGAGTGTTGACCATGCTTGTTCATGACGCCAATCTATTCCCGTCAACGTCCTGGGCTAAAGTACTAGAGGCAGGTATACGTTAAACGGATTGCAAAAACGTAGTGTCAACCCAGCCTAAGTATATTGACGCTATACACTGCAAAGCTTGGTATTGCTGAATAATGTCCTATTAACATATATTGGGAGGGTGTGTCAATAATGACAACTTGTTTACCCTTTATAATGCAGATAGTTGATATCTGCAATGTATGTGATCTTTCGACCTATTGGAAAGACAGTACTGATATATTATAGTTATTAAAGGGGTTGGCCACTTTATAGTAAAATAGGTCAGTACAAAGTATTAGTAAGTGTACTCACTGTATATACTGACAGCAGCTCCCTGTGTACCTCATAGAGCTAAAATCAGACTGCCCTTCACTTGGCTGGGCTGTCCTGCTCTGTTTTGTTTCTGTCCATAAAATGGCTGACATGGAGGAGCATGTGACCATGCCCTGTCCCCTGTGTCCTCATAGGCATATACAGGCTTAGTGATGGACACTGGGGGGGCGGGGCCTGGTCACATGCTCCTCCATGTCAGCCATCTTATGGACCAAAACACCACAGAGCAGGGTAGTAAAGCCTGAAGGAGGAGAGTCTGATTTTAGCTCTATGAGGTACACAGGGAGCTGCTGTCAGGATATACAGTGACTACACTAATACTATACACTGAGCTATTTTACTATAAAGTGGCCAACCCCGTTAGGTGAAACAAAAAGGATGTCACCTTGAGATAGATAGATATATATATATATATATATATATATATATATATATATGGCTGGAGTATATAAAAGGATTTTATTTTATTTTTTTATTTATTATTTTTTTATTTGGTTTTATTTCATATGTACAAAACTCTGGAATTATTGGCATTTTAAAACTTAATAATAATAATAATAATAATAATAATTATTATTATTGTTGTTGTTGTTGTTGTTGTTGTTGTTGTTGTTATTATTATATTATACTGTACATTATGTTGATGCCATACAGGTTACATTGGAGAAAACATTTATAGTTTTCCTGGCAAATACAATAACTGAGTTTTCATGATAATAAATATAATAAAATAATGGATGTTTCCCCTTTATTCCCCTTTAAATCAAATCTATAAGATGTCAGTGTCAAAAGTTCAAATACAAAATATACTGTAGTTAGGGATTAAAATTCAATTTGTCATGCTGCATGCTTGTACTCTACAATTGTTTGGACTTAAGTCCACTCGCCCCATTGTTTGTTATCAACAGCGAGTGGAGATTAGAAAATCAGGAAGATGGATGATCTATGAATCAGTGGGATTGCCGGCAGTATTTCAGAGTGAATACCTTGACACATTTCAATTATTATTATTTCTTTACGCTTGTCATCTTTCCAAAATTGGAATTTACAGTTTGGTGTTATGATGTTATCAACCTGTTTAAGGTGACACTCGCTGTACGTGCATCATCCCCGCTTCTTCTCATCATTCCTACTGTTTGCATAAAGATGCTGTATTTATAATTATTCAGTAGCTTAAAGGGACAGTGTCACATTTTTGGAAATTTGTTAATGAAAAGTAATAAGATCAAATAAGTGTGTTGGGTTGTTTTTTTTTTTTTTTAACTTAGTGTTTGATTATTTTTAATAAAATTTACTCCTGCACAGGGGGCTGCCATGTTTATAGTGTCTGTGTGTGACGTCATTTCACGGCACACACACAGACGCTATACGGCACCTCCAGATCATTAGAGTGAACCGACGGAGTCCGTCTGGTTCACTTACATTGAGGTTCCGTCGCTGTGTACTGCGCATGCGCATAGACATGCGCAGTACACAGCTGAAGTGCATGGGGTGGGTGGCGGCGCCATTTTCTTGAAGTCCCGGCACGGGCGGCACGGGAACCAGGGAGGAGAGAGAGACAGGAGATCTGTGTGTGCAGCGCTCTCTCTGCACCACCCCCCGCCCCCCGCCGGAGTGGGAGAAAGTAAATAGACTTTTGCTTTGGGTGCCGGGACATTGCTATCACCCAGCAATGTCCCGGCACCAGTCACCGCAGCTCTCTCCTTTCCCCCAGCAGCATGCTGCGGGGGATGGAGAGAGTCAGGCTGATCGCGGGAGGAACAGGGCACAGTAGCGTCCCCCCTGCGGCTGCCGGACCCAGGTGCGGCAGCATCACGATGGTGATGGGGGTGACATTGGAGGTGAGGA